>NW_020175410.1:1663263-1753519 GCF_003031525.2 Neophocaena asiaeorientalis asiaeorientalis
ATTTATCTTTCAGAGGAAGAGAGATGGGTTTCTGGAGGAAAACAAGGGGACGTGGGCTGGCTCCTGAGGGAAAAGACTGGAAATGTGCGTGCAATATACACTTCACTTGTGACCGGGACGTAATCGCTTCGGAATACTCGTGATCCAGGAAAAGTTCTTCTTGGTGGACAAGTGGCTAGGAAATGGAGTGGGACTAGGAAGTCGGGAGGGAGGACATTTGCGGAAAGCAGAGGAAAAACCCCCCCACCTGGCACCGCAGGTGAGGATGCCAGAGTCAGGACATCTGCAACTGTCACCGCCCCATACTTTCTACCACCCCACCAGGTCTCGTTCCTTGCAGCACCGAAAATGGCCCTTTCTTTGTTCGTGGGTCATTTCCCTGCATCCTCGGATTTGACGTCCCAGCCCATTAACAACCCACCCACAGACACCGGCTGTAAAAAGCTAGGAGTGCCCCTGCGCCCAGGGCACGAGTTGATGTGAAGTTTGAGAAACTTATCTGAGAGCGCGCCACACTAGCTCTGGTCTTTTCCCTTAATCCTAGTGCTCCTTTCGTGCTCCTCCACAGTTAGGCGCAGCCCAAGCTTTCCTGCAGGTGACAGTGCCCAAGGGGCACTGACAAGACACGTTTCATGAGAGCAGTGAGCAGGTCGGACACTGGGTGCGGGGTTGGGGCTGGGGGGCGCTGCGGCGCAGCCCGGCCGGCGGAGTGGGAAAGGGAGCCGCTGCCCGCCGGGACTCGGGTTTAGGCGCCAGGCGCGCCGCTTGCAGTCCCGGCTGCTGGCAGGGGCGGGCGGGCGTGGGCGCGCTGCGTGCGTCCAGTCGGCGATAGGAAGTGGAACTGCGAGCGCATGGCGCGGACTGAGCCGGAGTTTTGGAGGGAGTTCGCATGTGGTCAGCACTGGGCTCCTAAGCCAGCCCCCAGCTCACGTTACACTCTATTTATAACCTCTCAGAGCCGTTTCCCCTTGAAAGCAGTTCTCTGGGACCACCTTCTTTTGGCTTCAACCTCTCCTGCTCTTAACATCTGAGTAGCTCGGAGGGAAGCTCCTCCAGGTCCGAGTGTTTATACGTAAAGGAGACTGGCCGCTAGGGCTCAGGACCGGGATTATCCGAGCTCTGCTGAAACGCGGGCGGCTATTGCTTTGGGAGGGGGAAAAGTCACACGGTTTCCAGGGAAAAGTAACAGAGGGTGGCGGCGTTTGGAACCGTCGTGAAGTCTTCTGCCTGGAACCCGAGACTTGCATGCTATGGAACACCCGCTCTTTGGCTGCCTGCGCAGCCCTCACGCCACCGCGCAAGGCTTGCACCCGTTCTCCCAGTCCTCTCTCGCCCTCCATGGAAGATCTGACCATATGTCCTATCCCGAGCTCTCCACTTCTTCCTCGTCTTGCATAATCGCGGGATACCCCAACGAGGAGGGCATGTTTGCCAGCCAGCATCACAGGGGGCACCACCACCACCACCATCATCACCACCACCACCACCAGCAGCAGCAGCACCAGGCTCTGCAAACCAACTGGCACCTCCCGCAGATGTCCTCCCCGCCAAGCGCGGCTCGGCACAGCCTCTGCCTCCAGCCGGACTCGGGAGGGCCCCCGGAGCTGGGAAGCAGCCCGCCGGTCCTGTGTTCCAACTCTTCCAGCTTGGGCTCCAGCACCCCGACCGGGGCCGCGTGCCCTCCAGGGGACTACGGCCGCCAGGCGCTGTCACCCGCGGAGGCGGAGAAGAGAAGTGGCGGCAAGAGGAAAAGCGATAGCTCAGGTAAGGGCGCGCCGGGCACCCTCGGCGAAAGGGGGCGGAGAGATGACTGGGAAGATTCTCGCACTAGAGTGAGGCGGCGGGCGTTATGGTACAGGTCTTTCCTCCCTGGCTCCTCGCCGCCAAATTCGGCGAGGCTGCTTTGGTCCTTTTATTTTGGGGGCACGTGTTTCTCCGAGCGCAACACTCAGCCAACTGCGTTAAGCTCTCCAAGATTCAAACTAGTTTACCAGAGCGTTGAGAAAAAAGGACAAGTGACAAGTATGTGAAATCGATTGCGAAGCGTGACCTTCCATCTGAGCGATGGGGAGAGGATTGCACCCTGGGCTGCAGCGTCCGCTGGCCGTGCGTGCGGGTGCCATTCCTTGACTTTTCCACTGCAAGTTCCCGACTGAGTGGCTAGATTTTTCCCATCGTTAACTGGATTTCCAAATTATTGCACAATAGTTGGAACTTGCAATGGAACTTGGCAGAGCATATGAGAAAAACGTTTTCGTTGTTTTTTTTTTTTTAAATTCTGATTTCAGAGTTCTTTAAATAGCACCCTATTCCAAATGGTAAAAATTTCCCTTTCTTGGGGAAGAAGACAGTCTAGGAATTCAGAGGATTTTAAGGAATGTCAGAGAATTTTAACTAAATACATGCTCAGACCCTTGAAGAAAGACGATTCTTAATAGTAGTTGTATTTATGTGATGCTAACCAAAAAGAAAATCTAAGTTTTTAAAGTGGAAAGTAAAATTCTCCTCCAGGTGAGTATTATCGGAAACAAGTACTGGGAAACAAACAGCAACCCGGGTAGCGCTGGTACTGGAGGGTGTGCGCAGGAGGCACAGACCTACGTGGGGATAACCTGAGCCGCCACGCAAAAAGGGGAACCTTACTGAATGCGGATGCCTGAAGGCAGAGGCTGCCAACTAAATTTTAGCAGTCCAGAGAAACTGAAGTTTTGCAGGCAACTCATCAAAGCCCTGACCTATCCGTATCCTTATGAAATTGTTAAAAGATGCTTTATAATTAAGGAGGTTGTGAGTTTTCTTCTGTAGCTATAGTGCAGCCTGCGTTCCGTCTTTTCGTAAGCTGTCGTTTGTTTAATATAATATTTACATATTTTCTTTCTTTGCGGAATTGGTTTAACAGTCCTGGAAGATAATTCCAGATATTGGTTTGAAAGACTGAAAAATGTCTATCCTTTATAATGCTTTAGGTAAGATCCCACATGAATGACAATGAATGAGCCGCATATTTCATGTTCTTTTGCAGCAATGGTATCAGTTATTCTTAAGCGTTAGTATGGGATGGATTCTTCTATCACAGACTTAAAATCTGACTTTTACATTCCAAGGTCGGGTGAACTTCTAATGCCCCATCACAAATTAGTTAATATCCAAGAAAGTTGCCAGCAGTATCACTCATTTTAATGGTTTTTACTAACCATAAGTGAAACACCCTTCAGACAGAGAGTTAAAAGGTTAATCATAGCAAGGTTTCCATCTTCATTAGAAAAAAAAAGTCAATTTTAGAATGAGATCATTTTATAGAGTTAGCATTTGATATCACTATAACTTTTCTGGGATAAGAGGATCCGAGGTCAGTTTGGTCAGCGGCACTTTAGCATTTACCAGAAGCTCTTACTGTTCATTTTATTTTCTGCAGTGAGAAACCTATGTGATGGATTGTTTCATATGCTGCCTCAACTGAACCAATGCACCTAAGTTTCATAGGGCAAATTGAATTTTCATATAGGCATATGTTATTTTGGATGAGGAGAAATAAGGAAAGTGGGAGCTAAGAACTGGTTCCCTTCAATTATTTTAATAACAACTTTCTTAAGAATATTAGTTATATTAACAGTGCTACCCTCCTTTGGTGGGAAATAACCATATAGCAAAATACGTTTATTTTTTCATGTTGAAGCTGGCAATTAAAGGCCTGGAAAAACAAACAAAAGTTTTCATCAGCTACATAAAGTATTAATAGATTACATCTTGAGCGGGAAATACAATTAGCCATCACCAAGGGTAGAATCACTGGGGAGTTAGAATGAACATTTTCTTTGATGGGATATTTTGAAAGAACTCTTGGCTATCTAAAAAGAAATATAGCAATAGTTTCTGGTTAAATATCTGTATACTCTTTGAAAATAAAATTTAATTAGCCAAATTCAATATTTTAGTTAATTAATATTTGTTAGGTCTTTAGCTAGATTTAAATTCAAGGTAGCTTTTTCCTGGAATGATATTGTATTTGGTCTTCTATAATTTATGTTCACAGTTATTTCATTTCATATTATTATAAGGGCATCTTGAGCTAGCAGAAACTAAAGCAAAGTACAAAGTCAGTGTAATTTTGGTATATTGTTAACACATATATCTCTCATTACTTATAGCATAGTTTTAATGTTTCAGTATTTCCAAAAAATTATATTAAAGTAACTTCTGCACTCTTGAAATTTTAAAATTGTATTAGACAAAACTCACATCATGCATTATAGAGACCATTTATATTTTGTTAGGCAATTTATCATTTCTGTGTATTTCTAGTTGAGAGTAAATGTAATACATAAACCCAGGACAAAGTCGGAACCAAAATTCTGTATCCTTGCATCTCATACCCAGATTGTATGAATATGTGTATGTGTGTATGACTGTGTGAAATTCTAATGGAATTTTAAGCCCTGGAAAACAACCCCAATATTCATCCATGGTACTGATGCTAAAACTATAATATGTAACATTTTCCAGTGTGCATTTCCATGTGTTCCCCTTCCCAAACACACATGAATACACGCATATACAAACTCAAGAAGTTTAAGGGTCTAGAAGCAAATATTTATGGACTTTAGGCTTCCACTATAGTTTACTGACAATTGAAAACAACGAAGTTTAATAGAAAATCACACTATTTTTTTATATGTGTTAAGCATATTTGCAACTTTGAACCTGCTGTGCTTTCCAGCACTATTAGCAAAACCAACATCTGCCGTGCCTTCAAAGCAACTCTTAAAAATCAAAACTTTACAACTGTACTTAATCTATAGAAAACAGGTGATTCTGAAAAAATGTCTATAAATAGTGTGAGTTACTTAGCTTCAGTTACTTTTGATTGTTCACCAAGTAATGTAGTAATAAGTATAATACTGCCTACTTTCAGTTAAAATCACCAAAATAGATTAATCAATCTAACTTTAGTTTTTATGCAGGTAATATACAGTATAAATATGTAAGTATTTTATATTCAAATTAATTAATTTTATAAAAAATCAAAATTATATCAAAAAGGAAGGGAGTGATTCGGGGGTAGTGATTTTACAAGGTTTTGAATCAGATTCTTGTAAAATTGTAAACATTTTATTATAGCTACAAGATCATAAAATACCTGTTGTCAAATTATGTCTGTCTGTATGCCTGGCTCTGCAGAATGATACACAAGTATTATGTTAATATGCTAGAAATTAAAATACCGAGTAGTGTCGTACCTACCCTAACTCTAGAATTATAGTACACTTTTTTCTTGATATTTCTATCGTCATGTTTTCTGAAAGAAAAAAAGTTACTTTATTATTCATCTCTGTATTGCTGGATGATGACTTTTTAGCATTTGCTTTAGAATTTAAAATACAGTCTTCTGAATATAGATGATTATAGGACAGTACTGAAGAAAGTAAGGGCCTCGAATCTATGGAATTTAAAAAGTACCATTTTCAGTCTTTTTCTTGGAGTGGTAGATTAATTTTAGGTGTGAACATTTTTAAACGATGACCTGAGATAAAAATCTGCTAAGTACCATTGACCTACATGAGTGTTCTCAAATGATTACGCTCAAAAGTCAAGAGCAGCAACTCGTTTAGAATCAAGGCGCTTTATTGTGGAAAGTCAGCAATGGATGGAAGGAAGAATGCAAATAAATACTGAAATAGTTTCCATTTCTCCGTAAATATCTTTATTTATAGTTGATTTGAAAAGGAAAAGCATCAAATGTAATACATGACACTGCTAAAACTTTCATTTGGGTTAAAAAGCCTTTACCAAGTATTTAAAATTTTAATCTTTTTTACAGTAATTATCAATGGAAACCATTATGTTGGCACACAGTAAGCTGATCGCCACTAATAAACTGAAAAACATATTTTAAACATTACTTTGTCTGTTTTTGAAAACATAGACCCTTCATCACAGCGTTGGAATTTATAATAACATAATTTTTATTATAAGACCTAAACAGTCTTAAGAAATTATTTTAAACAAAAATAAAATAACAGTAGGGACAACCCATCCCCTTAGATTCAGAGAAACTTGAGAGACTAATTCTATATTTAGTAGAAGAATTAACTTTTTTTTTTTTTAAGAAATAACCTATGTGTGAATTAATAGCTGATTTGTGTTAAAAAAAATCCCCATATATAAACCTATTACATGTATTTAGCCTAGTACTGGTGCCAGTTTTATTCATTTACTATATTAAAATATATATGTGCTGGGAAATTTCATTATTTACTGTATTAAAAATGGCAGCCAGAAACACACAAAAAATGTGATGGCTTTTTAGATTTTCATTTCAAATGAAAATAAACAATATAATACAATAATATATTTTAGTTTTAGGCTGTGTTATAATATATTTTAGTTTTAGACTGTGTTCACTTCAGTAATTTATTTTTAAAATTTAAGAGTGAGGTTTTTTTCCCCAAGAATTGCTATAATTATTACAAACATTTACGAGTGATAAATGATAAGGGTGAAAAGATATTAGCAAATAAAATACACACAGGAATTCCTTAACTAGTATTTGTTGACTTAAGAGTTGTGGATGATTTATCTCTCATTTCTTTTGTATTTTTGCCATGTTGTTTTTTATAATAATAAAAAATTTTGTGAGGAAAATATATTAGCACATGAAGTAAGACTATCAGGAGTAGAATTCTTTCCCACTTGATTGTAATCATAAAATAAGAAGGATTAATTATTGAGTGGCCAGGTAAATTACATTTCCTGGATTATTGTATTGGTGACTGATTTCAATGGTTTCATTAAAAAAAAAAGATAAAACACTCACAACTTATTTCTCTCATGTGTTTTAGTCATTAATATGGTTTAGTTATCAATAATAAGCTTTTTGTAAAGTTTATAAAGAAAATCAAACAATAACATTTTGCCTATTTTTGTTAGGATACCTTTATGATTATTTATTGGAATAGCTGTATCAAACTGAAACCCCCAAGTAGAGATGGAGTAACACAATAAAGAAAAATGAGTAACAACACTCTCTCATTCTCCACACTACTTCTAAATCATAGTCATCAGTGAAGTTCAAAATTCAATTGGAGGAAACCTTGTAGAATATTTTATTACTCTCGTGAAGTAAAACTTAAAATAGTAAAGGTCATTTTACATCCCAGGCTTCAATTTGCATTACCTATGTAGAGGCAGAAGTAACTTAACTTGGATCCCCTTTTCTCTAATGATTTTCTACTTACATTACAGAAACGTAAGGAATTTATTTTCCCTTTAAGGAATTGTGTTAGATAGTATTTTATGATACAAAGTAATAAATAATATATCTATTAATCCATTTGTATAAATTTCCGATGTTTTTTCATACTTCAGAGTAATATTTCTTTTTAAAACCTTTTGAAATACTTCTTACTAAATTAACTGAGAATTACTTGGTAAAAATATACCTTCATTTGGAATTGATTGGGTCAATTATTAATATTCCTTTATATTTGGAATTTGAAATATACAATTAAAGTCCCCTTATCCATGAAACCTTTATTTATAATGTCACATTTTCCACAGCAATATAATATTTCTGAATTTAATGTGTTACTGCCTGCAGATTTGGTACTTTTTTGGTACCAAATTTGGTACTTTGGGTACTTTTTGGTACAAATTTGGAATATTGATTTTCATAGGGCTCTGAAATTATTTTATGAGATGCTTTTTGATCTCTTCCATGTGCATACGAATAAGAAAAATCAGGTGAAATCTGTATTAATAAGTACACATTTTTGGAAGGGGTTTGTATGGGGAAAACTCTTTCAAAAATAATTACTTTGCTCTCTATACTATATAGATTTTAAAATTAATAAATTTAATCTTCAGTTTATCTGATATTATACCTATGTTACTTTTCAAAATTATCATTTCCTTAAAAGTTTAATAGTTCTAAAATATTTGTGTATTTTGGTGACTTAATTCTTACATCCTTGGAGTTTTTAGTTTTATTGCAAATATAAGTTTAGTAGGTAATAACTCGTAGTAGCGAAAATGTTAGGGTTTTGTTTAAAGATTTAAATTCAGAAATCGTTGCTCTTCAATATTTCATAGAATCAATTCGATTAGAATGTTTCAAATGTATTGGGCTGGCAAAAAGTTCGTTCGGGTTTTTCCGTAAGATGTTACAGAAAAACCCGAACGTATTTTTTGGCCAAGCCAACATTTAAATATCCTAGTGTTTGTTTTCATAAGCCTTCTTTCTAAGATGTTATAGGTATGTTTCTTGAAGCTAGATAGACTGTATTGGTTGAAATTGTGAACATAAGGTGTTTATTTTTTATAGTTTTTAGTCCCTACTGTATTTTAATAGAAAGGTTAATGGTATAAAAAAACAGTGAAGGTGCTGAATTAACTAGGACATGGCAGCTACACTTAAAGCACACTGTATACATATAGCTGATTCACTGTTATGCAGCAGAAACTAACACAACATTGTAAAGCAATTATACTACAATAAAGGTGTTAAAAAAATAAAATACAATAAACATTAAAAATAATTATTTATATAAATGTATATATACACTAATAGAATTTCAAATTTAATTTCTTCATAACAGATCATCTGAACTAAAGTATCCAATTAGAGACGATAATATGATGTTAAGCGTTCTAGTTACAAAATAAAATATTAAGTTTGAAGCATATACGGCTGTGTGGAGAGTCCAACAGGCTGAAGCTGATAATCAGTGCTAGTCATAAAATCAAATCTGCCAACTCCCTGCAGTTTCTGTTTTCTTTTGTTTTTCTCTCCACACATTTCAAGAGATTTTATAATGCTGCAAGAAAAAAAAAAAATCCCAGTTATCTTACATGACTGTGGGCAAGAAAATGATTAAGATGAAGTCATCTCTCTCTCAGGCTCTGTGGAAACCTAGAGGAGAGTCCAGCTTGGGTTGGTGGATGCCAGTAGAATTTTAAAGGCCTAGAGTTTTGCTCTTTGAAAATATAGCCTTAAAACTTTGCCAGAAATAACACCCAAATAAAAACTTATTTTTGCAAATGATAGTTATATGCAAGTGTAGTGGTGAAATATATTCGGTGTCTGTATAGGCGGCTTCTTACAACTTTCTAGACTGCACAGGAAACTTTTGGATGAGTATTCTTAGCCTCCTGAAAAACTAGCAAACTAAACTGAGGTGTATTCTCATTAGTTTAAAAAAATGTATAAAATGGCCAATGACTCTTATCAAATAAACAATGAATACCAAGTAAATTTCACAAAAGATTGATTTTATTTTGTTAGTTAAAATACACAGTTCAGGAAAATAGAATTGTGCCGTCAGAAACTTACTGGGAACTAAATTGATAAATAGTAGCTTTGATTTTGTAGGATGCCAGTAATTTAGCAAATGGCTTTCACATTTTAAGAACCATCCGAAGAGAGCTTTACTCCCAACTGGATACATTGACTTTTAAGTGATATCTCTCTTATTTAATATTTTCAAAAGTAAAATGAGTTTTCAGTATTTTTAACATCTTTAACAATGAAAACCTCCCCAACTACAGGCTACATTTACTTTGGGTTTTTTTTCCTTATTTGTAGTATAAATGGGTCTGGATGCATTAAACTAGAGAATATCTACATGTAAACTACTAAGAAAGACTGAAATGACAGGAAAACCAGAGGTTAGGCACCCAAATTTAGGGGCCTGCTGCCACACACATTTCCAGGATTACTATTTTTGAACATTTACCTTCAAAATTCAGGGACTTGTGGAGGCCTTTTCTTCCAGAACTATTCTTTGTTCCTAGAAGTAGAGCACCCCATTTTTTCTTGGATACCCAGATGTTTGGGAAAATAAGAAGAAACAGCAATGCTATTTTTTAATTTTTTTTGCATTTTTAGTCAATAGTTCATAGATCACAAAGGATTTATCTTATTTCTTTGTTATCCTATTAGGTAAGAAAATAGGTGGCACACCCATAGCAATAACTGAAGAGAGGTTGATGGTGACTATTTAATGGTGGGCAGTGTGTCGGGAAGCAACAGGATGGGGCATCACTCAGGGCCTGCCCACAATTGGAAAACATTAGCGCCTGTAAACCTGACAAAATAGAGGGAGCTTTTACACGAATCTGGAATCCAGTAAGAGCAGCAGGACAGAAGCCTTCCAGCAAAGTTGGGACTTCAGATGGAAGATTGCAGCTAATCGCAAATATCACACAGTAGCCTCTCTTCATGCCTTCCCATCTCCTTCTGTCGCCTCCCACTGGCCAGATATAATCAGAATATAGAGAAGCAGATCGCAGAGGTCTCGGTAGATAAAATCCATAGAAGTCAACCTAAAGGAATGCAGGCCATAGCAGAGAAATGTCAAGAGTTGATCTGGGAGAACATAACAGATCCTTCTGTCTCTTCTAACTATAATTTAACTTCTCTGTAGTGTAGTTTCCTAAAAATTAAAGTGAGTCAGTAAACATAAAGTACTTAAAACAATGTCTGGCTCAGTAAGTGTTGTTATTTTTATCTTCTATCAATGTAGGTGCAATTATGTTGCGGGTATACACCATCTGGAAACAATCTCTGTCTTATGTTGCCTGTTTATTTGTATTTTACTGCTAATATTACTGTAGGAAATGTTGCTTGCCTGAGATTGCTATTTAAAATAATCTGCAACTGTCCCTAGAGTTATGTCTCATGCCATATTCCTGAAATGTAGGATGAGTTTTAGACCAAGCTGTGTAAGAGACTCAAGTTTCCTTCACTTAATAACCCTTAAGATTCCCATTCTTTACCCTTTTTGTTTGGACATCTCCTAACCTTTCTCAAATGTCTCCTACCACTTCTCCATCAAACACCTGTTTTCAAGAGGAATGTACAAAGGGGTATTTAGTCAAGAGGGAACAGAACTTAAACCAAAGGGTTTTAAATATGAAAATAAAATATCAGGTCTCTCTTGCCGTTGCTAACTAGGAAGTTGGACTTGACGTTGTTCTGCTCTGTTATAAAGTTCATTGCTGAGAGAATTTACATATTATAGCCCTTTGTTATTTTTGATGGTTCCATTTGGACACCCTCATGAATGGTAAATATGTAAGTGCTACAAAAAACTAAAAATGTATTATATCTCACATAAAATGCATAAAGACATGTTTATAATGGTGATGTTATTTTTTCAAAGGAAATGATTATTTGTTTTTGTATTTATTTATATTTAATAAATTCCTGAGAATTATTGCTTAGGTTGAGGCAATAGAGAACAAAACCCGCCCAAGTTGTAAGTCCTGAGTGATTAGCTAGTTTCATTCTATTCAGCTTACTCACCTCTCCTATGCTCACAGTTTAATGTGGCAAATTCAGAAATGTATTTCAGAGAAATTTTATATGTGATGGTCTGTGGCAGTTGTTTTTGAATAAATAGTAGAATCAAATACTATATTAAAATTCTAAATGTCAAGAGCTAACTTTCAAAGCTCTTAGATTGACAGCAACTTAATCCCTAAAATGAGAGAGTTTTAAAGGACTATTGATTACTTCTCTGCTAGATAATGGGAGGGCTGAGAGGTGGTAGGGACAGGGGTACAGGAAGAAAACAAAACATTGCATGTTCAGTAATACACAGAAGCGGCAAGGAAGAGCCAACTTCATCAACTATTTCATTCCTCTTGGGTTTCAAGGGTAGGCTTGATTTGTCAGTTTTATAAATGATTTATAATCGATAATGTTTCAACAGATGAATAGGATCAGAATTATCAAGACACTAGAAGAGACCCAAGGCATCACACAGTTCGATTAATGTATTTTCTAGATGAGAGACTGCACCCAGAGAAGTTGAGTAATGTCTGTGCACTCAGCCAAGTAGTACCAACTGAACTTCCATATCTTAACTTCAGCCTAGTGCCCTTAAAAGGAAAATCTCATATCATATTTTGAAACTTTAAGTATTTAGTCTTCCCAATGAAAGTAAATTTCAGCTCATTTAAAATGTTGGCTACTGCTTTTGAGTGAATAAAAATTTGGCAAAATGCTTTACCTGGGTGTAAACTACCTCTCTCTGAATTTATGATGACCTCGGTCATTTTTCATTCTTGTTTTATAAATATGAACACTGTTATTCTTTCTTAGCTTCAGTTTTCTGATGACGTAGTTCTTGCTGTGGGTTACCATTGTGCCTGCCTATTTTTGACACCTTGTACAATAAACCATAGCATTTTAAAGTTTAATATATGGTAATGTGCAGATGGACTTTGCTATATGATATCTATAAGTAACAGGTATTTATATAAGGGGAATCATATTTTGGGTAGCCATTTGTGAACTGAAGAATCTGTCTCCTGTTTTAAAATGTTTAATGCAATACTAGTAGATTTTATTTGGTTGGGCTTTACCTATAACATATTTGCATTTTGTGTGCAATGTGATAAATAGCTACAAGTAGACACCAAGCAACTTTCCCTTGTCTCAAGTCTTAACTTTAACTCCATTTTAAAATAATTATTGATCTTATTTTTTAATTGAATACAATCTTTTTTTTTGCCCAGAAGATACTAAAAAATGTTAATGATTGACCATTTTTTGCCTTTGCTAACCAGATGTGCCTTCCTTGTTTCTCTTCCTGTCCTGCTGACACCCATCTTCGCCATCATCTGTGAACACCAGACCCATGTGCTTCTCCCCAATACAGTGAACCATATAACCTCTGGAACACTCTAACACCGACCTCTCATGGAAATTCCAGATCCTTAGTTTTTACTAGACCCTCGAAAACAAAATTAAACATAAAATATACAGTTGGTTCTTCCAAGAATTTTTTTCTTCTTTTGTCTAAACACAACTCTGTTTCCAAGGTGATAAAAAATAATTCCTCTTCTACCTAGTTCATTTTAATTTACAGCCAAAATCCCTTCATGTTAATGGTCTCAATTGATGATTCTCCACTCCTTTTCCACTAGACTTAAATTCAAAGTCAGTCATGCCGCCTTTTCCTACACAGCTCAGGCCAAATCCATTCTATTGCATATCATTCTATATTATTTTTCGTATTCCTACTTTGATGTTTCTTGCACTTAATTTTGTTCTCTCTACAGGATTTCTGATGTAGCTCTCTCTTCCAGATATCTTTACTTCTGCTCATTCTTCCATAATTAAATCCTACATTCACCATATAGTAATATTTCGACTTTGTCATTCCTCTTCTTGGAATTCTGCATTAAACTGAATGTATTCTACACTGACAATATGAATGTTTAATTATAGGCTTTGATGCATATGCATGGAGTGGCTAATGGTCGTCAATGATATACAAGATAAATCTATATATAGGTTTTACTTGTACTGCTTCTTGTGTGCAATTACTTTTTGTTTAATATCATTTATATCTAATTATATGTTATATATTACATATAATTAAATATATAATATAATCTCATACATATTACATATATAATCTGATAGATGTATTTAGAGCAGTTTTTTTCTGGCAAAGTCATCTTTCATTTAGTCTTTGGAGTACAATGTGAAATGTTACTTTAAAACTGTGTTCTGATAATTCCTAATGTGGGTACCTAAATATTTATAGTCATAATTGCATTGAAGAATTTTTCACACAAGATTTCCTGCATCTTCCATTTGACAAGACATGCTACATATTACTTACTATCCAATCTCTTTTGCTAAAAATTTAGGGATATATATTAATGGGATTCCATCTACAGTATCCCAACTCAGTCATTAAAGGCTTTGTTGACCAGCTGGGCCAGTTTTGTTGATATTGATTTTGCTTTTTTTTTTAACCAATATTTCCTCAATAAACATGTTTATGTCTACCCCTTTTTAAAAAGTTTATTATTTTGAGAAAATTTTATAATCACATATAGTTGTAAGAAATAATACAGAGGGATCTCGATACCCTTTACTTAGTTTTCCCCAGTGTTAATATTGTAATACAGTTGTATAACCAGGAACTGACATTGATAAAATCCACTAATCTTATTCAGATTTCACTAGCTCTATTGCACTCTTGTGTGTATGTGTGTGTGTATTTAGCTCTATGCTGCCTGCCAGATTTATTTTGTATTTTGATTCTGAAGCCTGTAATATCTTTTTCCAATATGTATTTATTATTTTCATTAATATACAGCTTGTGACACCTTCTCAGGTCAATACCACCCTAAGCTAATGACTGCATTTCTCTTACCACATTAATGTCTGTATTCTGCATAACAACACAGTTAAATTTGCTGTTTTATTTCACATGTCTCTAGTCTTTGATTTGAATTACATGTATTCGCAAAGAAAAAGTCTATCTTCTTTTTCTTTTAATGTGGTATCCAGCATTAGGATAGGTGCATAGAAGTGCTTGGAAAATCCCATTTGTGGCATAGAAAATGCTTCACTAATGTTGAATGAATTGTTTGTATCGGGGGTTTTCTGAGACTCTTGGTTCCAGGATTCTAGTAGTTGGGCAAATTCAGAAGATTGTTGGTCAATCCATAAGGGAGTTTAATGAATATTGACTTTAAGTAATTATCTGTATTTGTTTCTGAATGATTTTTATGGATGCTTTCTAAAGTGAAATACCTTTGATTACATGGCATATATTTACCATTTGTGAATTAATCGAGACAAAAATACTCATTTATTAGAAACTTTATTATAAATCAGCAAAAATCATCTACATTTTCAAAGGTAAGGTGCATATACTTTCAACAATTTAGTGACTGTTAAGCCCAGTTTCCCATTAACTAATGTATAGAAATGTCTCATTCCATTATTTTGGGGTGAGGCGAGATTCTATGAAAATTCTGTGCAGTTATGCTGTGAATTGTTGAGCTTTTGCACACTACATACAACCAAGTAATCATAGTACTTAAAATGTCTAACAAAGCCAAAAAATTAAATTAAACTTGAAATTATCAGGCATTTGGGGAAAATACGGAGTATTGATCAATCAGTATTGTAGTGTTGGATAATGGCACAAATGGTGATTTGAAAAAGAAGATAGGTAATTTTCAAAATTTTCAAGTATGCTGAATTTTAAAAAAGAAATGAAAAATCCCTTTTCTGAGTGCCTTGATATAGTGATGCTGATTCAATCCATGATGCCTCAGCCTGTATCATTCTGCTTTAAGTATGACTGGTTAACCAGATTCAAACAATGGTATGTGATTAGAGAATGTGGATCCAAGACACTGACAAGTGACCACACATGAGGTGGTCTGGCTAGTAAGGAGAGAGCAATGACCGTGAGAAGTGGGCAGGCTAAAAAAAAATCATCTCACTTGTGGCTTTGAGCTTAGTCACACATCACACACGAACTGTCTCATGAAAAGAAAGTTTGCAGTGAGTCTACTTATGCAAGTAAGTTAGCATTTATTTTTGTAAAAGAGGTAAAATTAACCCATATTGCAAAACATTTTGACAATTTTTTAAAAACTCTGTTATCCATGACTCTGAAACGGATTCTATTTTAACAATTCCTTCAGCTCATAAAGAAAAATAACTTTCAGATTTTCCATGCTTCTGGACCTTTTCATTAACATGGTATCATGAGATTACTTTATTCAGACCAGTAACTCTCAACACTGATGTTACATTGGAATGATCTGGGCAGTCTTAAAAAATTCTCGTGCCTCATAGAGTATGATTAAGTTAATCTAGAGCAGAGCTTGAATTTTTTAAATTTTATAATGGAAAAATTATATCATTAAAAGAATAGAGATAATAGTATAATGAACCTTCAGGTGCCCATCATGTTCAATATAGATCAACACGTGGCAAATCTCAACTCATTTATCATTCCATTCCTCCCTTACCTTGTCCCAATTACTTTGAAACAAATCTCAGATTTCTTGTTATTTCATCTGAACACTGATACTTTTAAAAAGCTCTCAAGTGATTCTAATGTATAGCCAAGACAGAGAACTACCAATGGGTAGTTCTCTCAAGTGATTCTAATGTATAGCCAAGACAGAGAACTACTCTTGTTTCTAGGTTAAAAAGCTCTGAGCGGCAGGGATGCTGTATTCTAAATCTTACCCTTTTCTGCCCATGGAGAGCAATGTTAGACACAGTCGCTCAATAAAACATTACACATTTCCTAGAAATGGCCATTTGTATATCTCTGTTTATCACCAATAATCTTAATACTCTCCTATGCTGTGTAGTATGGTAGCCACTAGCCATATATGACTATTTAAATTTTAATTAATTAAAGTTAATTAAATTTAAAAACCAGTTCCTTTGTATCAGTAAACACATTCCAAATACTCACTAGCCACGTGTGGCTAATTGGCTAATGTATTGAACAGTGCAGATATAGAACATTTCAATCTGTTAGAAAGTCCACTTGAACAGTGCTTCTAGACAAAAAGACAAACTTTCTGACTCTTCGGCTATTGAAAGAGTCATCAAGGATGGGAAACTTCTCAAGTAGAGAAAGAGATAATGAGAATTCAAATACCACACAAAGCTAAATTCAGTTAAAAGTATAGCTGTAAAAGTCGAAAAATATCTGAAATTAAAATGTAAGGAGCATTACCTTGCTAAAAGTTTTCTTGGATAAATGCTTGCTTTACTCAACCACATGTTTACTAAAATAAAATACATTCATGGTTTTGAAAAGGCCGAAGTGTACCTTAAAATAATGGTTAATTAAACATAATGTGTAATGTGGGATTTGGGCACTTACCAAAATAAAAGCAAAATGAAAGATGCTAAATTGTTGAATTATAAATGCAGAATTAAAACGAAGTAAATTACAACATAATGATGAGTGTGAGTGTAAAAAATAATAGAATTTTGGAAGTGGGAAGGCAAACAATGAAAGCATATTCAAAAATGTAAGGTCAACTAGGGAGATTCTTCCAGGCCTCTTGAGGAATAGGGAGGAGAACATTTTTCTGGGAACGGGTGGGGAACATGCCAGGAATTAGGCTAGATTTTCCAGGGGGAAAGTATGAAAACTTAATAGAATCAGACAGTGGCAATTAATGACAAAGAATTATTAACTTTTAAAGCCTCTCAAAAGATTTGGTCTTTTATAGTCCCTGGTATGAATTCCAGAATTGCAAGTCAGGTAGCTGACAAACAGAAGAGTGTATTAGAGAAGATTTTTAACTTTGGGGGAAGAAAATGAGGATAAAATATTCATCTTGGCATTAGCGAAGAGCAAATGCAAGGAAAAGTGAAGTATAGGGAGTCTCACATCTGTCCTGTGAACCATCTGGGCCTGTTTGGCTGCAGCCATACATTACACAATTAAGCTGCCAACCGCAGAGTTTTGAATATGTGGGAAGCAGGACTATTCATCAGTGGATTCATCTTTAATAGAGATTAATTGGTAACTAATTGATGATTGAACTACTGGCGATTTATGGGAGAAAAGGCAATATTGATACTACATATTAAGCAACAATCTCACTGGATACTTTCATGTTAGAATTTATGAGTTGAGAGTGTATATTCATGTAGGAAAATGTAGGAAAAATGTCAATGATTGCGTTCAGACTATCTTAGGAACACACAAAAAAACAAACATATATATTATAGCACTGGGCCAAGCATACGTAAGTGTCCAGGCAACTCTCACTGTTTTTTTGAGAGGTTTTGGAATAGAATCAGGCCAGACCAAATGTAATTTGTAATAAAGTGTTATTGGCAGTGTAGAAGAAGAGTAAAGAAAACATTTTAGTAGTTTTCAGTGAGAGAAATTTTGTATTGAAAATTTGCTCATAAAATGTTGGTGGCCATTGGTGTGTAAATGTGTGGATGTGGTCATCTCTGTTACTAATGGCAATTGGATTTTTACTTTAGATGAATAAATCTTAGTTTTTCCCAGTTAAAAAAAAAAAAAGATGTTTTTTCCATGGACCCAGTAATAAAGATAAGGGGTTATATTTTTATGAAAACCAGATAGAAGAAAGAGTCTGCATTGGCAAAGCATCTCTATTTAAAAAAGAGCAACGCTAATTAAAGAATGTTAGCTAACTGCAATAGAGTTGAATGGATGTTAGTACACAGTAGACATAGATGACTTCCAGATTGCATGGTTTTACCTTGACAACTCAGGTTGTGAAAAAGCCAAACTAAACCAATAGGAAATTTAAATATGTTATTCAAAGTGGGTGGAATAAAGAGGTTCCACAATTTAACTGTGTCCCGAAGAGGTGCTGAATGAGCGAGGGGCTGCTTCACACAAGAGTCAGAAGCAGAACTATTATTAAGGGATGTTCTTCATGAGGTAGTTGTGCTATTCTCAGTTCAGCTATAAATACCCTCACATTTTCTCTACCCTTCTCCTAATATTAGAAACAAAAACTAAAACACAGAAAGTTCTCATTTTACATTTTCTGATAGAATTATACTTCTTTTTGAACCACATATTAACCTTAGGAAGCAGCATTAGTATTTTAGATAAAGCTGAAATCTTACAAACAAGTAACTCAGAGAAAGACTATCTAGATAAATGGTAATTAGTATCAAATTGTAGCCTATCCTCCCCCTGCCCCCAGAAACACACAGGACACACACACCAATGCCATAGGTATTTCAGTAGCCTCATAATTCACAAACTCAGACATAACTCATTAAATGAGCACTCTGTGCGAGGGACTTGGTTCCGTGATGTGGGTACACTGATACGAATAGAACACCTTGAGGTTTCTGGAGGGGTCCATAGCATAGTAGGGAAGGCAAAGATGGAAACAACTAAATGCAGCAATATAATAGAAGAAATAATAATGTAGCAAAGGTGATGAAAACATCCTGAGAAATCCAGGAAGGTTTCAGAAAGTGCATGACACCTCCCTCAATTCCTCTCATTTCTTACTTCTCCCTTCTGAAGCCATGAGTACCTAAAAATCTATTAAACTGTGGCCTGGATCAGATCACCCTTGGAGAAAAATATGAGTATCCTAGTTGAATATTGTAGATATGAAATGCAGAGTAGGTTTTGGGCTCCTGGGATCCTGCACAAAATCATGCACAAGAGTCCCTAGGACACTCATATCCATACCTTTAATCATTATGATTTAAGCATTCATTTGTCTTATGCACCAAGGTTTGTGGGGCAGTAATTGATTGTACATAGCTAAACTTTGTAATTCAAAAATTTTATCCCCAGGTTATTATTTGCTAAAATCACAGTGAAAGGTAAAAGATGCTAGCTGGTTAAATATATATGCTGTATTATACTTGGCATGATATCGATGTTATCTTGATAAGGCAGGAAAGGATTAGGCCCATGGAGGACGTTGTGGGGTACATTTATAGGCATGACTGTGATGTTATTAGCTCTCCCATATTTCAAGGGCTGACTTTACTAGAATATTGTGAAACAAGTGAAATGACTTTTAGTCCTTCCTAGGTTTCCCTTCTTTAGTCTTCTTGGCATTTCTCTCCATCTTTATCTTGAGAGCTGTTAAGACTTTCCTGCAGACTACATTTAAGCACCTTCATAGAATGTTAGAACTGGAAGGGATTCTAGAATTTATCAAAACCACCCTGTCAATCTTAAAGATGAGAAAATTGAGGCTCAGAGAGTGACATCCCTAAAATAATGTGTGCAGAGATGGGGCTAATAACTTCCAATTCAGTAACTTTCTCTTATTTCTATAATCTGCTGTTTGAATATTTCACCCCATTTATTTAATATTAAGATGTCAAATAGCTACACTCTTTCTTGCTCAACTGTTCACTTTCTACAGTAAGGGTATTGAAAGCATAGAAATCTACTTTCCTAGACTAGCAATATTATCATTTCATTACCACTGTCCACTTGGTTTGAATGAATACTGAGTGTTAGCTGATTTCTTTTACTTGAATCTGGAAGGGATAGAATTTCCTTTGATGGGACCTCAGTGTCTGCCTTGCTTAACATTTACTTCCTGGTAAAACTGGTCATTCGTTGAGGAGGAATAATTTGGGCCATTCTGGAGTTGATGTCTATTCTTCATATTTACTCTGAAAATTTAAACATTAACATATATTTTATCAGTGATTAATATAAAAATTAAATCTATAGTGTTGTTATACTTGAAATTACTTCATGATCTGGCATTTGAGGGTTCCCCGGTATTGCAAGTGCTTTTTCTCAATTCCAGACATCTTACTTGAATTTTTTTGTTTCATCACTTTTTGCTTTTAATGTTCCTTCGGTTATCTTCCAAAACATATTCAGTGTTACCAGTTCATCAGGGTGCTTTTTTTTTTCTCTTAGTTTCGGGTAATAGTAGCTTTCTTTGTTCATTTTCTTTTCTTTAAGTTATTCTGTAAATGTATGTGGAAGAAGTTGTATCAGTTCACACATTTGACTATATTGAATCACATGGGTTTGATTTGCCAAAATGTATAACATCGTCTTGAACATTTAGTGTGTGCTTAGAAGAAAGCCTGAACTGTAAGAAAAGGGTTTTTTGCGGGTGATGTCCACTTAACTAATAAATCTGTCATCACTGACTGGTCTCCATTTCCTCAGAAATAAACAAATCACTATTAAGTTCTTTGAAGCAGGAGACTGCCAGGAAACACGAAAGTCACTTTTGCTTCATCCTCCAAGATAAAGTATTTAATAAGTGGAAATGAGATGCAACAGAAGGAGCCATGGGGTCTTCACACCTGCTAGAAAGTCCAGCAGATCTCCACAGAGCAGGAATTCAAACAAACCTCAGACTTGACGTTCAGCAAAAGTGCAGAGACGAAGCCAAGAAAAAACTTTAGAAGGCCCTTGGAAACTTCTTAAGTTGAAAGCCTGAATTATGGAAACCTAGGAAATTTGAAGAGGAAAGGCCAGGAATCTGGAGGCCTGTGGCCCCCAGCTGAATTAGGCATAGAGTTGTTTTATCTTTAGGGTATTTCATTTTCTACTTTAAATCAAATGGCAGTTGATCCTGACATAAGAACATGTATTAGAAAGGCAGGGTCTTGGTTAAGGAGTAAACGTCAAGCATCCATCACTGACGGCTTTTTGTTTGCTTGTTTGCTTGCTTATTTAATTTCAGAGAACTCCAGACCTATGTTTTATTTTTGTCTATCTCAGTCAAAATAAATGGGTTTCTTTAAAGTAAATGCACATGTATTCTAGCCAGGAATTCACTAGGGAAATACAAAGTCAAGTAAGAGGCAGAACAAAAAAAGAAGCCAAATGTTAAAGCTCCTAGAAAGACCAAAAAGCAAATAAGATACAAAGGAAATAAAAAAAAAGAAAACTCAAGTATATCTCCAAATTAAATTTAAAAGGGTGATACCTTGCTATTTTCTTTAAATTTTGTGTTCACCCTTTATTTTTAATTAAGGAATTTATTTGTCTCAGTAACAGAGCAAATTTCTCTTAACCCATTTCCTTTACATGTAGTTCTTAGGTCTGTGAGCACAAGTTACTGTGATTGATATTTGTTTTAACATCATAATGCTAAAAAAAAAAAAAAAGCAAAACACACGATCTAAATTACAATTTTTGTTTGAACTAAAAACTTTTTTCATCTCAAGGTTGATAAACCCCTTAACTCAGGTGGTAGACCGATACGTACATACATACATACATAGATTTCAAATAGATGATGTAGAAAAGACCAAGAGCGTAACTGGGGAGATCAAGACAGTAAGTTGTTTTGTGTCTGCCAATAGCCCAGTGACTGGAATAATGCCATTACTGTACTCACTTCTCACTGCCTGCTTTATACTAATCTGTCACTACTTTAAGGATGCCTGCACTGTGCAATTATTTATAATGGTTCTGCCTTCAAGAAACTTGCACATTCACTTTTTCTTTTAAAAATAAATTTTTAAAATAAATCTGATGCTATGCCATCAGATATTTAAAAAATTATCATAGAAATTTCTCTTGCTTGACATGAACAGATTTGGTGCCAAGATGAGAGTTCTTATTTCATTCCATCGTTTTAAAATGGAATCTCTTTATCACCTTATCATCAATAAATTTATAATTATATTGGTTTTCAGAGATTCCTGGTACTTGTAAACAAAATACAGTTTGTAGCTATGAAAAAGTGTCATACCAGTATGCTCTGTGCAGCCTCAGTCATTGGGAACTGCAATAGGAAAGTTGATTTTCTGTCCACAGGTTTGGCTTTGGTTATTTACAGATGTGGAAATGGCCACTGTGTTAGTATATTTGAGTCTTGAGTAATTTACATCTTTCAATTATTTGATAAAAAGGTATAGAGGCCTTTTAATTCTAGGGCAGTATTGATAATACCTTAGACTTTGACCTCCAGAACATGAAGAATTTATTGTCTGTTAGGCTATTACTTTCTAATTATGGGAAAGATTGATTGGTTTAATGGAACTGTGTTTTTACATTTTCATATGTAGGACATTAAATCATAAATCTCTTAGAATCGTTTCATTCTTTATAAATCTCAGGATGAAATACAAATAAATTACCAAAAATACTCAGTCACTGCACTGTGTGGATATTAAAGAGGATGTGGAAAAATGTTGAAGGAATGGGGGCCTGCTCCATTGTTCTAAGCCAAAAATATCGAAATTTGGCTTATAAGACTGTGGAAACTAAAAGTCTGCTTATTCCTATAGGGGATTAATGCATTACTCAACCTTGAAAATTTATATTGCCTGGCAACTACAAAATATGTTTAATTTCCAATCCTATCTTTATTCCTTTATTTTGAATCCAGTATCATTCTCAAGTTCGATCTGCTGACAGTTAAAATCTCTTCGGAATATTGTACAGCTGATGTTCTCCTCACGCTACAGGAGCCATTTGATGTATCCACTTTATTGATTATAGAGTTGATTCAAGATTTCTTTCTCTATCTGCTTGATTGCTTTTAGTTTAAGAAAATGGAGAACTGAAAAACACTAAAAGTCAAACCTTTCCCTAAAGAACAAGTATTATGTATTTCATTAATATGGCACCGTTCCTTGAAGACCTCAAAGTTGATAAATATAGAATTCTCTAAATAATAGTCTTTGGTTGATTTTATTTTTCATTTTCAAAGATAATCCAGAAAGCAAATAGCAGTAGTGGTGTTGATTTTCCACTCCAGATTTCCTTAGTCAACACCAGGAAAGAGAATAAAGTTTAGTGGGGGGGCGGGGAGGGAACAGAGAGTGCTTTTGTCCTTTTTAATTCCAGGGTGTAAGGATGGTCTTGCCTAAAATAAATATGAAATGGTTAACTGTGCAAAGTTCTAACTACAAAATTATGTTCTTTTATCCTGTTGAACTTGACTCTTCCCCCTGCGTAATGCTATCTCGTATTATGTGATTAAATATAATTATGGTGGTAGTAGCACCTATATCTGCTACCCCAGCCAGTCATTATCTGTTACTGGAAAATTTGTCAATTAGCTCAAGTGGATAGAGTGCTAATAATGCCAAAACCACAAACTCAGGTTTTGTGACATTAGCTTCCTTTAGAGAATGACTTTCTTTCGTGTCTATAGAGCACTGCCCTAATCATCACCAGTCATATAATAAATGCATTCTCTGTTACACAGAGAACTGTGTGTGTTTGCTCAGCCATAAATGGAAAACCCATTCAAGAAGGCCACTTTGAAAAGGTTGATCATATTTTTAGGATGATTGATTTATCACCCCAACTTGTTCAGTTATTCAGTCATTTACAATGTACATATTGAGTGCCTCCTATTGGCAAAGTGCTGTGCTTCTAAAAAAAAAATATGTGGTTGATTTAAAAAGCAAAAGTGTCTAAAACTCAGGCCCCGTATATTATGTAGGGGCCTATTTGACCAAGTCAATTTAATGAACGTGTTAATGTAGTCATCAATTAAGAGCAGAATTGAAATAATTTGGATATTCTCTCAAATCATGCTAATTTACTTAGTCCTAAGATCTCAGGTGTAAGTTTGATAAGGAAAGAAAATAAACCACTTACCAATAGGAAAGTTATTTATGTATTTAGTTATCAAAGGCTATCAATTTTACATTCTGAACAACTGTTTAATATTTCCCTTAATCTAATTTCTTAGTTTAAAAATGCTGTTTTTCACCTGTATCATTACAAGAATACCTCTCCAGTTTATCCCAATGCTTCCTTCCTCATTTTTTAAATGCAAGTATGAACATTGATTTAAACACCCTTCAATGACCACTGACTATGTGTCAGCACAGTGCTAGAACTTTAAAATGGGATTGGTTGTTTTCGAACCAGGGTGATTTCATCTCCAAGGTGACAGCTGGCAATATATAGAGACAGATACTTGTCACAACTTGAATGTAGGTGAAATGCTATTGGAGTCTACTGGTTGGCGGCCAAGGATCCTACTAAACATCTTCCAACGCACAGGACAGTGCCCACAACAAAGAATTATCTGGTCCAAATTAACTGTCCACAACAAAGAATTATCTGGTCCAAAAAAAAAAAGATATGTTAAAGAACTACTAAGGCATCATAATTTTTTATTAAATTAACTTTTACATTTTGAGATGGTTGTTGATTCACATGCAGCCATAAATAACACGAGGAAATTCCAAGTACTCTTTGACGAGTTTTACCCAATGGTAATCTTGCAAAAGTAGAGCACAATATCACAGTCAGGATGTTGGCATTGAAACAGTCAAGATTCAGAACATTTCCATCACCATAAAGATCCCTCATACTACTGTTTTATAGGCCAGTGCTCCCTGGGTTCCATCCCTTTATTTCTAGCAACTGCTATTCTGTTCTATTTCTGTAAATTTTCCTTTCAAGTATGTTATATAAATGGAATAATACAACACATTTACAACTTTTGGGTTTGACTTTTTTCTCACCATCATTCTCTGGAGATTATCCAACTTGCTGAGATTCATCAATAGTTAACTCCTCTTTAACTCC
This sequence comes from Neophocaena asiaeorientalis asiaeorientalis, assembly GCF_003031525.2. NCBI lineage: Eukaryota > Metazoa > Chordata > Mammalia > Artiodactyla > Phocoenidae > Neophocaena > Neophocaena asiaeorientalis. Next base: position 1,688,061 of record NW_020175410.1, read on the forward strand.
TGACCCTCTGAATAGGGGCTTTCACAGAGCAAAAGTTGTTTTGCTTGAGTAGAGCAGTTGTTGTCTTGAATGAAGTATTTTGCTCTGTGAGGCTACCCCTTTTCTGGACCTTTGCCCAAAGACAGCAGACTTTTGTCAGAGCTTTTTTGTTAGTGTTTGTTGGCGTTTTGAGGTTGCTGTCTTCTTCAGCTCCAAGTCTGGGACACAGAAGGCAAAAGCCAACTCAGGGACCTGACCACCATGTCATTTCTCGTGTCAAATTCCCTAGCCATTCTGCCTTCCTTTCTCTACCTTTCAGAATCATCTTAGGTTTGTTTTACTACAGTGTCCAGTATTTTCAGTGGTACTTAATGGCAGGAATCCACAAAAGTACATTTATTCTATCTTTCTGGAAAAGGAAGCCCCCAAATTTACATTTAATGTATAAACTTATAAACTATGCAATGCTATTTTAAAATATGAGTGGTGTAGAAACCGTAAAGTTACGTCTTTTTTCTTTTCTTTTTTTTTTTTTTTTGCGGTACGCGGGCCTCTCACCGTTGTGGCCTCTCCCGTTGCGGAGCACAGGCTCCGGACACGCAGGCTCAGCGGCCATGGCTCACAGGCCCAGCCACTCTGCGGCATGTGGGATCCTCCCGGCCCGAGGAACAAACCCATGTCCCCTGCATCGGCAGGCGGACTCTCAACCACTGCGCCACCAGGGAAGCCGTAGCATATCTTTATATAAAATAATATATATTTATTTAACTTTTTATATGGGCCATTATATAGTTTATACTCATAGTGTATATTTTCTCTTCCAAAGAGAAGATGTTAGTGCTGCCTTTCAAATAGGAACTACTTCTGGCTGAGAATAGAAGATCTGCTTACACGACTGGTGTTTACAAAAGATGTCACAACATATGTTCCATGCTTTTATGCCACATACATTTTGTTGAAAATATTGTAAATTACTTAGAGTATTCAGGGAACATGAGTAATTACAAAGGAATTTTACACTTAGTGAAAAGCTTCTATAGGGGTATCCTAAGAATACCCTGTTACAGCTAGTTCACCTACCATAGTTTCTTTTGAGCAGTAAAAAAAAAAAAAAGCATAACTGCATTTGAAAATGAATTTTCAGGAAAAGTCAAAAGAAAATGAATTAAATGCTAGATGCCTCTATGTTCAAAGTAGTCGAAGAATAACACCCTATCATTATACCCAATAGTAAGTATCATACTATTAAACATGGTATTTTGCAAGCTGTTTAGATCCCTTTTTGGAAGAATATAAGGCTGAGAAGCCAATGAGTTTATCATTGGATGGGTTCTAGATCATTCCTCCTTCCCAGGATGTGCTTGTTAAGGTCCAGTGGCCTTACGTTGGTGCAGCAAAATTAACTAGTAATCATGTCAGCTTATTAATAATGTGGTCCCCTACCTAATTAAAGACGTTGAGAATTTTGAAACAATATGGCTTTCAAGTTTTTATATTGGGAAGGTTCAAGCAATTAAATGTTGCTCATGTGTTTTTGTCTCCTTATTTTGCATTTCTTTCATTCTTTGCATTTCTTTTGATATGGGTTCAAAATGAAGTACTTGGACAAGATTGTTGTGTTCAATGGCTAAATGCACAGACTCGAGGAAGAATCCTCAGGATTAAACCCTAGCTTTGGCCTTGCTGGCCACATGACCTTGCATGTGTTATTGGACCTCTCTGTGCCTCAGTTTCCTTATTCCTGAAATGAGGGATTGAGTCAATAAAAGTAGGTGCTTAGAATACAGCCTGGTACATAATAAGCACAACTTAGGGGGTAGCCATTACTATTATATCAACATCAAGAACGCTGTAAAATTCCACTATATTCTTAAAGAATTTCTCTTTTTTAGTGATTAGAAATGGTATTGCATTGGAATTTTACCAGAGGCAATAGCTTACCATCTTTGACCATCAAGCTTATGCTAGAATTAATTGATTGGTTTTCGTTCAGTGCCTACCATGCACTACTATTAGTGATGATACATTAAATCACCCCTGCTTTTATTTACTCTGGACAGGAGAATGAAGATTTCCATAGCAGTATAGAGGAAGTATATATCATATTTCATTTATAAATACCAAAATTAGACATTCAAAATGAATCTTTTATTTCCCCTGTTTTAAAACCATCAATGGCTTTTTTATTTTAATTAAATAAATTTATTTATTTATCTTTTATTTTGGGCTGCGTTGGGTCTTTGTTGCTGTGTGCAGGCTTTCTCTAGTTGCGGCGAGCGGGGGCTACTGTTGGTTGCTGTGTGCGGGCTTCTCATTGTCGTGGCTTCTCTTGTTGCGGAGCACGGACTCTAGGTGCGTGGGCTTCAGTAGTTGTGGCACTCGGGCTCAGTAGTCGTGGCTCACGGGCTTTAGAGCGCAGGATCAGTAGTTGTGGCGCACGGGCTTAGTTGCTCTGTGGCATGTGGGATCTTCCCGGACCAGAGATCGAACCTGTGTCCCCTGCATTGGCAGGCAGATTCTTAACCACTGTGCCACCAGGGAAGTCCCCATCAATGGCTTTTATTAAGAGAAAACACTCAGCATGGAAATTAAAGGCTCTCACAGGCTGGCCCTGGCCTTAAACCGCCTCTTTCCCCACATCCTCATTTCTAGCACTTTGAGGTAGTTAGTGTTCCTGGCATATTCAAGGTGCTCCATCTCAGTCCTCTGTTCACTCTGATTCTAATGCAATTCTGGGTTTCTCTTTTAGGCAAACTCTTCTCCATTTCCAAATTCTGGCTCACAGTTGCCTTCTATGGGTTCCATCCTAAGTAAAATCAAGCAAACTGAGTGCTTCTCTCTCTTTTCAAACCACTATGGAAATACCTCTACCCTACCCCCTTCATTGTATTGACATTTCTTTTCAGTCTAATTGATTTTATATTTCAAAGTTTATAACTACAGGAAAGTACAATGAAGAGTATAATTGGCATCCATGGTTTCTTTCTTTTTTCGCTCTCTTTCCTTCTCTCCCTGCCTCTCTCTCACTCTCTTCTTTTTCTCCCTCTCTCTTTCTGCCCCCCACTCTCTCCTCTCTGATACTGTGAGCTCCTCAGGGGCAGGAGGAATTTTTTGCTCACCTTCGTGTCCTCTGCTGTGCCCAGCACAGTTATTGGCACATAGGAAGCATTCAGTAAACATTTTATGAATAATTGCATCCACAGGAGATGGAATTAGTTTAAAATGTTCTTGGGATAGAGTACATTTGAACCTATGATACCTACCTTGATAAAATACGAACATAGTTTCTTAGGCGGAGTAAAAGCAAATTCAAATATCTAGTGTGAATCGGGCTGATTGGTTATTGTGGTAATCTTAGCACGAAATGCTGAACCTGACTCAGGTGTTGTTTACCTTCTCAAAGGAAAATTACACAAAACATTGCAACTGATAGGTTGTGGGGGGATGGGAAAAAGTGGAAGGAATCAAAATGCTTTAAGGATTTTGAGCCTGGAATTGAGAAAACTGTTATGCCACTGAGAGGGAGTTTGGAAAAGGTAGCTAGTTTAGTTTTGAGGAAGAAAACACGACATCTGTTGACTTGTAGGGAGTGGCAAGACAACCAAGAGGGAATGCCAGGAGGCAGTCAGAAGTGGACTGAGAGAGCTCTCCTGACATCCACCCTACTTAGCTGTTGATCCCCAAAACCTTTGATCTGTAGTCCTGTCTGGTCACCAACTTTGAGAATTTAGAATAAATTGTTTTGCAACACACACAAGTCCATCTTAGCCTTAATCTCTATAGTGTTGTCTAAATTTGAAAGTCTTCTGTTTTACTTTTCCGTGAGGTATCAGGCTCTCTGCTGAACTAGAGCCCTGCCCTGAATTTCAGGTGGTTCGTCAGCAGCATAGTGTCCTGATCTACCCTTCCTTGTTCCGCGAGCCTGTACGCTGGGCACCTGTACTTTTGCCATATCCCCTTCCTTACTACTGTAATAGAACATTTTTTTTTTTGGTCAGAAACATATTACTTCCTTAGCCTGTCATTCAAGGCACCAGATGGCCTCAGCCTATTTTCTGGGGTGATTCTGTCATCTATTCCATATGTACTGTATAATCTAGGTACTTGCTATTTTCTGCACTCACTAGTTGGTTTCTAACCTTACTTTTTTTTTTTTTTTTTTTTTTTTTTGACGGACCGGGGCACGAACCCGTGTCCCCTGCATAAGCGGGCAGACTCTCAACCACTGCACCACCAGGGAAGCCCCTCTAACCTTACTTTTTACTCTTATTTTCCCTGTTACCTGGAAAGGTATCTCTGCCATCTCCCATTGTAGAAGTACTGCCTTTTTTAAAGTACCATCATAAATGTAATTTGTTCATGAAACTTTTCATGATTCCTCAATTTCATGTGTTTTTTTTTCTTCTTTGATTATCCATGGGCGTTTTTATCTCTATTCCGTCACCAAGCCTGTTCTTTGAAGTTCTGAATTATTTTTGAACTTAAAAAATATCCCTTTTCCTGATATCTCCACACAACACACACACACACACACACACACACACACACACACCACCCCTCCCCCCACACACACTTTTTTTTAACTTAATGAAGTTACATGATATATGACTTACCAGTTTGTACGTATTCAATAAATATTAGTTGAGTGGAATTTATATGGTAATTGACACCTTGAAAATGGAGAACTGTTAAGATATGAAAATTCATAATTGGAAGATAGCAGATTAAGCATAGCCCTTTGCAGAATTCCCCATTTTGAGAGAAAAGAATAAGGGGAACAGAGATGAGGAAGCCCAGACAGGGTGACTTGCTTTGGTTATTCAGGGAGTTGTGGGAGGCCCTCCCTAGAACCCAGGTCAACTGTGGCTTAGCTAGAGAACAACTCAACTTCATGGAAATCAGATATTATTAATCCTTTACAGAGTGAGACATTTCTGCTCCTATTTTATAGTTGTACTGGCAAGTGGGTGTCAGAGGAAAAGGGTATTCCCTGGCTAACTGGACTGCAACCTCATACCTCTTTACGTCCTCTGAATGGTCAATTATGTTGCAAGGTTCTTAACAAAGGACCCTTGATTCAGATCCTGAAGCGCTAGGGTATTAATACTGCCGCACTTCCTTTGCATACTAGTGCAGTTAAATTTTTCTCAAAGCTGGTTCCTATTTCTGGCAGTAACTCTTCAGTTCTGGAACTTTAGTTCCAGCCAAAATAAACTATTGTCTCAGGTCTGTATTTTTCCTGAAGCACCATGGCATTTTTATGGAATGCGGAGACAGTTTTATGTATGACTTTAATGGTAACAATAAAGGACCCAGATCCGCTTCTCTGGCCTGCTATCCTTACCTCTCTAGTCCAGCAGTGATTATACAGACTCCAAAAAGAGGGCCATCTTAAACCTTCCAAACAAAATCTGTCATTTATTTACTGTGTGATGAGATATTCACTTTCCTGGTTTTATTTTTTTCCTCATCCACAGCAGCATCAAATTTTTTTTTATGTGTAGTTGGTTACATTTTTAAAGAGAAAAAAGAAGTCCCCTACTACATGATTGTATGGTTCAAAATTGTCTTGTTATTCAATTAACTAATGCTATTTAAGTCAACTTTTAAAGTAGCTGTGCTTTATCTGTAAACATTTATTATTCATGCTGCTAATGACAATTCGGAGAAGAAAATATTACATTAAATCTTGAAGACTTTTTAAATATGAAAGAGACAAAGCTTGCCTATTCTTGATATTTCTTCCAATATGTATTAATTTAATTAAAAAGCACATGTCATAAGGATGAATTTGAATACTTTGGGAATATCTCTAGCATGATAGGATATTCAGCATTTTGAAGACCAGATTTTCCCACTTTAATGAGTGGATAAAGGAAATCCTTCTGAGATTATTATGTTTCCATTATTTGAGTTTGTCTTGTGAACCCTCCAAAACATGGTTTGTAAATTGAGGCATTTAAAAATAAAAAGAGTTCTGAAGTCAAGTCTTTGTAAGAAGATGAGCTAATGCATACATGCTAATCCTAGAAAAAATGATCATTCTTTTCAAAGTTAATTAAATTTTAAAAGTCCTATTGCTTTGTTAATGGTCATCTTTTAAAATGAGAAATTATGTTCTACCAGTTTCAGGAAAATTGCAATAATAAACATTCCAGGATTCGTAGTTGTTATTGGCTATTAAAAGCAATTATAAAGTTTAAATCTTGTAGCGTTGCCACTAGAATGTAATAACTGTTCACAGCAGCTTTAGTTTCATGTTCCATAAAATTGAGCTTCCTGTCTTTACATTTTAGAACCTAGATCATGATCCTTGAGATTTTGCTATGTTAATGCATACAATTGCTAAGGAAAGGAAATAGTGTAATGTGAGAAGACAAAGAAATTGAACCATCAAAGTAGACTTTTGCATAATAAGCAGAATCTTGGTGCTTGTTGAACTTAGCTATAGAATTTACTAAAACATATCTTTGAGCCATATGTCTGAAAATGTCTTACCATTTTAATGTGGAAGGCACAGATACCTCGCCGAGATACTGTTATGATGAGTTCATGAGGCAAACCTGTATTATTGGTAAAAATGAGCAATGAAAATATTCCTCCAACTTCATTTAATGTATATTCAAGTATCACAGGTTTGTGGGAATTGCATGATGGTTTATTTTTCTCAACAGAAACCTTAATTCATATTTTTAGAGCATAAGCATTATCAGAAAAGACCTTACTTAAGCTAATAAAAACTTTCTTCCTATAGAACTATTGAAATACCTAAAATAAGAACTTTTTCTACTACTAGTCTTATTTATGAACATTAGATAAATTTTAGCTTTAGCTATGGGTTGTTTAACATAATAAATATTTTTGTTATATTTTTTTCTTGGTGTGTATATCATTCTCTATAGCACGGAGAATGTGTGGATAATACTGTATATAAATTGCATTTAGTGTGGCAAATGTATTTTGAAATATACACATCACATTCAATATAGTCCCTTGAGGATAATGAGCTATCATTAAAGAGAAAATACTTGTTAAAATCAATTATTATCTTAGAGAGGAAGAGTTAATACAGGTTCACTAAAGCATTACCAAACCACTAATCTGGATATTAATTTTATGTCAGTGTGATTTATTTAAGTGAAAAATGCTGGAGCTCTTCTCAAATTCATGATTAAATATAATTATGAATTATGGAGCTTTTTCTTTTCATTATAAAAAACTTCTTAGGTTCCATGGAGTACTTTCTTTTAATAAATCATTGCTTTATAGCTAACTAAATGCATGAAGAGCTCTGTTTGTAATATAATGAGCAATTAAATTATAATCCCTTGAGTACAGTATTTCCAATAGCCTAGATCTTTAATACCATGGATTTTACTGAGTTTGACATACTTCAAACTCAAGTTCAAAACTTTTCTATGTTGCAGAGATATTCTCTTCTTCAGTTGAGAAATAGTATATTCCAGAGTTGAAGGAAGGAAATGTGTAGGTATTTGAAGGAGACAATAATAGAAAACCAGTATCACTTTATTTGATGTCTGGGAAGAAAAAAAGTACAATTACATTGTAAAAATATATTTTCAAAGTGCTATATAAACTTTGTCCCAGGTAAAATGTTCTATTTATTTATGGGGATGTTTATAAAGTACTTTCATGTATATTATCTCATTTGTTCATTTAAGAAACCTGAGGCTGGCAGTAAACTGAGAACAAAAGGATTACAACTATTAAACAAATGAACAGGGTTTCACACCACTGAGGTTTTTACAAGTGTGTTGCCATTTTCATTTTCGTAGCTATTGCCAGAGAACTTGGTGTTTTAGTGTAGATTAATTGACATTTCTTGTGTGGCTACTAACATGGAGCTTAATTATAAACACCTTCTTTTAAATTTCCAATATTTCATAGTAAGTGCTCATTATGGAAGATTCCCTTTGATGTTGTAATTAAATATAAGCTTAAAAATAGGAAAATTTTCCCTTAGTACTGCCACAAGTACATACCCGTAAGCACACACTTAAATGTGTGTGAAACAAAATGCACATGACACAAAAATACTCATACACATTTCTCAGAATGCTACAAGGCTTATATACGTAGTAGTTTTCCTTTTGTTTACTATTTGAAAGCCAACTCTTTCTAGAGACTAGGTACTTTGTATAGTTTACTTACATTGTCTGGTACTTAAAATAGCATGATAACCAAGAGAGCATCTAAGAAATACTTTTATCTTTGTTGACAGTCCTGATAATTCAGGTACTCTGTTGTCTTCCAAACAATTATACATCTTTTCTTTGTTTCAGTTTGCTAGTTCCTTAAGTAATTTCAACGTGGAAACATCTTCAAGAGAAAATAACGCCAGTATCCATCTTAAGAGAAAAATATTATTGCAATGATGGGAAATTTGGAGCTTTTTTTCACTCTTATGCGACCGTGTCTGTGCTTTTAGTTTCCAATACTTGGATATTGAAGGGTGGTCTTTTTCTTCTTGACATATTTTATTCTATGCTTTAGGTTTGCACAGCTATTATTTCATTTAAAAAACAAAACACTCAGATGCAGTGATCATTGCTGGATACCCCAATAATCTATGATTAGCAACAGCTCCCTGTGTGTTGAACAGAATTAAAAAGAAATATTTTTCACTTACTTACAGCAACTTCTAACCTTTTCTTTGTTCACAGTGACATGAGCATAGCCTCTGTGTTTTACCCATTTTGACGAATTAATTGTCAGATAAGCACAGCAGGAAGGGTTTTTAATGAATCGTAGATAAATGTCATCAGTTCTATAGATAAACTTTAGAATACTGCTCTGAATACTATTGTCTAATCATTGAGATCATTCCCAGGTTAGCTAATCATACCCTCTTAGCCTAATCTATCTTTCTTTTCTAGGAAGTTCTAACTATAGATTGTTATCCATGATGTTATGATAGTTTCTGAATCCCAGTATTCAGTTTTGTGAAATAGTAAGGTGTTACAGCAGTGTGCTAGGGCCAGTTAGTAGTGGCTCTAGAGAGACAATTGTTAACTTTTCAGGAAGTTTGAGAGCTAGTTGCCATCACATTAACTTACTGGCTTGAAATTCACTATGGTGAGAGTATTTACAACATGAAAACACAAACCAGAGCATTTCCCCCACCTTCCAGCACAGAACTGGATAAAATTCATTTGTAGTCATTCAAAAAGAGGATTCAAATACTGCATGTGATTGAAAATGTAAAAATCTAGAAGTGCTTTATATATGTACCAAAATTTGCCTGAATTCGACTAAATGCCTATGTGACAAATGATGACTAAATAAAACAAAATATTTTAAATATTCAGAGTATAAATATATATGTACTCACACACATACAAACATATATACACTTTATTTTGGCTTACTTTGAAAATAAAAGACAATGACGTTTAATTACACTCAGGAAAAATGTGTGCTTTAATTTTGGCTACACTTTTTAGTAGCAAAGCTGTAAAAAGAAAGTATGAAAGAAATAAAGTCATACAGACTTGCAGCACCCATTTATTTTTTAAAAGGAAACATAATTAAACCTTGCTGATTGGCCAAAGAAATTATGAGCACAGCTGGGTCTTTTAACATGTGTGTTGGTAGAAAGAGCTAGAAAATATAATCACCTCCTTTTGAAATCAATATCATTTTTTATAAAACAAATCAACATGTATTTAACTAAATACTAGGTGAGAAATGACAGCTAAGCAATTCAAATAAAATTAAAAGACTAATAAATGTGATTTAGTAAAAATTTCAGTTAGTTAAATCTTACTTATGATACATTTAAGTTTAATAATATTATTAATAATAGGTGTATATTATTAGATTCATAATACATCTCAGATATACACACTGTAAAGTTGCTCATTTTCCTCTGTATAACCATCATGTGTGGATTCTGTACATGTGGAATCTGAATTTCAGAAGACCTAAGACCACACAGGTTGTAAGTAGCTACAGTGGACTTCTAACTGAGGTTGGCTGGCTTCAAATCTGCTGATACTTTCTCTAAGTCATTCTTCCCTTCTAAATGCATAAAAGTTGTAAATAATATGTAAAGCTGTAAAATGTATATAGCTTTAATTATAACCACAATTCTGTGTACTCAAGGCAAAACTTTTAAAAATGTGTACTGTTTAGATTTTTTTCCACCTATTGAAAATTTTGTACTCCTTTTGTACAACACAGGTGTTGACCCACAGGTGTTAAGTAAAACATAATGTTGATACTTCAAGCCCCTTTCCCTCCACAGTGTAGTGGAATACTGAATGCTATTCAATACCTAACTTTCATTTCAAAAGCTACAGGCTGTGATCTGTGACATGTGAAAAAATTATTAAACTGAGTTTTGACGGAATGCCTTAAATTTGATGTAAAATTACTAGCCATGAATTGTCCGGAGGACCTAGATGAAAGCTTTACTTTGTGATAGACTTAACTCTGTACCATTTATATGTTATCCTGGTAGAGATTCAAAATAAGTGTAGAAGATTTTTCAAATCTAATATGAAAGTAATTATGATCATTTTTATTTTTCACACTTCAGTGAATATCCTAGTGAAATTCTTACAGTGCTACATTCAAGTTAGTCTCAAAAATATTGTGAAGGCATGGATAATAATTGCATTTAAGTTCTTAAGTTTCTATGTAAGGGTAATTGCATTTAAGACTTCCAAAAAGTATTTTAGAAGCTCCCTATATAGTTAGCAGTTCTTACGGCTTTGCAGAATATTTTATGCCGTATGTGGAATTAAAGGAAGGCTTCATGGTTAGTGTATGTTATATATGCAAATATACACATGTGTCTTTCTAAAATTGCTACCCCCACATGAAATGGACTAATAATGATATTATCCAAGTATTTCCCATAAAGTGCTCTTAACAAAAACACAAGTTATACATCCCAAAACATCAAATTTTGACAATCAAACATCAGACTGTCAAGATAGTATACCCAAAATGATTATTTATAATTATTTGTGGATTTATCTTAAGCGGCTTCTATCCCCAACTTGATTGTAAGCTACCTTAAGATAGGAACTATGTCATATTGATCCATTTCCTAGCACTTTACACAATAAACTATTCATGTTTGTGTCTAACACACAACACTCTCAACATAGAGTATTAGGCTATGGATGCCTGATTCAAAGATGGATTATAGCATAAACTGGTACGCAAATGCCACTTATTATTGAGCCTCAGAGTTCAACAAGATTGTCAGATCCCAACACTCCTTTCTCCACAGACAGGCAGATCCCAGACTCGACCATCGTTCCTACCTTCTTTTGTCCAAGAAGTGTTAACTCTAGAATCAGTCCTTCTGACCTCAACCTCTTCCTTCATCTCTCAGGATAATATATGTATATACTAAATGGAGGCTTATCTTTTCCTCTTATTCATTGCAACCATTCTGGCTTCATTGGTCTCTGTCATCAACCACCTTTGCTTCCATATTCTTTATCGCGTAGCCCGGTAGTTCTTAACATTTTACCATCAAAAATTCTTTTAAATTATCATTTCATCTCTTCAGTCAGATCTTATGTTTCAGATTTTTTTCAAAGTAAATTTCACTGCAGTTTTTCCCAACTCAAAATATATATAAGTAGTAAGTAGTAGTAATAATTATGAGGAGAAAGAGGATGGTATGACTTGTACACTTTGAGAACCATCATCAACACTTTTGTCATTTTAATATTATTATGCGCAAACATTTACATCAGACTTTGTTATTTTGTAAAATTATTAAATCACAAGTTGATTTAATCATAGAGCACTGATTTTATTTTTATTGGTTTTTATTTTTTATAAAGCATGTACTGCTTAGTGAATGTAAACAGAATTCTATTTGTGGAGAGTACCTAAGTAATGTTCCATGAATGTAAGTCATAAATTCTTAGACTTCTCCCAATGGCAAAAAAATGTCATGAAGAACCTAGGGGTAAGACGGGAATAAAGACACAGACCTACTAGAGAATGGACTTGAGGATATGGGGAGGGGGAAGGGTAAACTGTGACAAAGTGAGAGAGTGGCATGGACATATATACACTACCAAACGTAAAATAGATAGCTAGTGGGAAGAAGCCGCATAGCATAGGGAGATCAGCTCGGTGCTTTGTGACCACCTAGAGGGGTGGGATAGGGAGGGTGGGAGGTAGGGAGACACAAGAGGGAAGAGATATGGGAACATATGTATATGTATAACTGATTCACTTTGTTATAAAGCAGAAACTAACACACCATTGTAAAGCAATTATACTCCAATAAAGATGTTAAAAAAAAAAGAAAGCAGCTAAGAATTAAAAAAAAAAAAAATCCCTTTACGAAAACAATCACAAATTGACTTAATGCAGATTGGTCACCTTGAGGCTGTTTTCCTTCTTGCCAGTACAGCTGCAGCAGAGAAATGGATCACAAAGCATTGAATTTTACCAGCGGCCGTCAAAAGGAAACCAACTGCTGCTTGGTTGCATGGGCCAGAATCCCGAGTTGCCTGGGATTTTCCAATTATTTATATTGTATTACTTTTATCTATTAATTGTGTTTATAACTTATCTTTTATTACTGTGAAATTAAAGAAAAATCAATCTATAAGTCATTTGCTATTAATCTTCCCGTATAGTTACTTCTGAGGTTAAAAAATACCTATGTGATTAACTTCTCAAACCCTCTATGTGAAGAAAGTTGTAAGTAGACTATATATGGGTTCATAATGCTGTTTAGTAAATACTTCTGATTTTACTTTTTTAATCAATTTAAGAATGTTAGTTAAACATTTTGTATACTCTAATATCAAGGCAGAATATGACTCTTCTCTACCTAAAACCATATACCTGGCTGCTAGGACTCTTTGCAGGAGAATAAACACATGCAGGTAGGCGCGCGCACACACACACACACACACACACACACACAAGCACACTATCTGACTCCAGGTTTGGTTAAATTTCATCAAATATCCCAATAAAACTTTCAGAGGAAACAAGAATTCATACATTGATCCCACTGGGCCTTGTAAAATGTCACCTCAACAGTTTCATTGGAAAAATCATAATTAAACCTTAAGCTTCATTTGTAGACTAGCCAAAAATAACACACAGATTCTTTTAGAGATTTGTGCATTTTTCAATGTAAAATAAAGCTCTGCTAGTTACTGTGTAAATTCTAAACTTCCTAGGTTTTAGGTTGACTTCTGTTTTCAGAACAAAATTTTCATATGCTTAAAAAAAAACCTTTCTAACTCCTGATTCTATCAAATCTATCATTTTCAGTTACTGAGGTCCTTAGAGCCTAGTCCCCCGCTAATAATGGCTAGAGTTTGCAGTTGATTACTGAGTGCCCACAGTATGCAAGTCCTATGCTAAATAATTTACTTAATTTTATCTCCTTCACTTTAATTCTATGTTAAATATGCAGAAAAGGAAGTTTAATGGTTGAATATGCAGATAAGTGGCAGAGACCGTGGTCTTAACATCTGCTCATTTGGCATTTTAGATAATAAAGATTATGTTTGTGTAGTTTTCATAGCCATATTTAGTATCACAATTAAATAGTGAAGTTTCTGAAATCCTTGTTCTTGAGAAGACACCATGCAATACATAAGGATATTTAAGGAGTTGGAAAAATGCTTTTATGTGTCTTTCTATAACTGAGTGACATGACCTGATAGTATGTGATCTCTGATGAGCACTTTAGTCACTCTGAGTGTCTTTATTTCTTATCTGTAAATATAGCAGGTGGATCTAGATGATTTGTAAGAATCTGTTCAAGTTCTAAAATTATGCATATTAAATCAAGATTTATTAATTAAACCAAGATTTACTAATTAAATGATATATATTTAATAAAATAATGGATTTATTATAGCTCTTACGTGATTTGACGTATTGTAGAAACATAGCATTGACAAAAATACTTCATGAGCAATTTTAATCTGCAGACAATCTAGTCATTGACTTGGAGGAGGTAAGACTTGGCTGTGGAATAAAAGGGTGGTATTTGCACATAAGACATTTACTTCTGAATCAAGTTGGTCATTCCTAGAGAGAGTTGTATAACTTGGAGTTATTGATTTTTTTTTTTTTAAACGCGGTGCGCGGGCCTCCCACTATCGCGGCCTCTCTTGTTGCGGAGCACAGGCTCCAGACGCGCAGGCTCAGTAATTGTGGCTCACAGGCCTTGTTGCTCCGCAGCATGTGGGATCCTCCCAGACCAGGGCTCGAACCCGTGTCCCCTGCATTAGCAGGCAGATCCTGAACCACTGTGCCACCAGGGAAGCCCTGATGTTTTGTCTCAAATATTATCTGTACTCAGTGGTTCTCAAGTGGGAGTAATTTTGCCCATTGGGGGCACTGAGAACAATTGGAGACATTTTGAGTGTCACGACTGGGGTAAGGTTGCCAGATTTCACCAATATAAATACACAATTCCAAGTTAAATTTGAATTTTCGATCAAAGATCAATTTCTTTCTTTCTTTCTTTCTTTCTTTCTTTTTTTTTTTTTTGCGGTACGCGGGCCTCTCACTGTTGTGGCCTCTCCCGTTGCGGAGCACAGGCTCCGGACGTGCAGGCTCAGCAGCCATGGCTCACGGGCCCAGCCGCTCCGCGTCATGTGGGATCTTCTCAGACTGGGGCACGAACCCGTGTCCCCTGCATCGGCAGGTGGACTCTCAACCACTGCGCCACCAGGGAAGCCCCAAAGATCAATATTTTTAATATAAGTATGTCCCAAGCAATATTTGGGGTATACGTAACTAAAATGCTGTTCATTGTTTATCTGGATTTTAAATTGAACTGGAAGTTCTGTGTAGTATCGGACAACACTGAAGTGGAGGTGGGAGTTTCTGCAGGCATCTAGTGAGTAGAAGCCAGGGATGCTGCTAAATATCTTACAATGCCCAGGACAGCCATCATCCATTTATCTTGAATATGCTCATATTTCACTGCATATAAATGTAATAAGAATTCTCCAGTCCAAAATGTCAATAGTGCTGAGGGTGGGAATTATGAACTATGTGTAATCAGTTCCTTCACTTGGTATAACATTTAATCTCTTGAGTTTTAAATTTTGTAATCGTGACACTGCTTTGGCACTTTTCTATCTGAATATGTCTCCATATTCAGTTAGAATATGGACCTGTCTCCAGCTGCCATCAATTATATGAAAGATGTGTGCTTTGAAAAGTTAATACAAAGCAATATTGAGTGATGCTTTCTTTTTTTTTAAGTTGAAGGTCATTCAAATTTTTATAACAGAAGAGAGCCCCTTAGGATTGTCACTGAAATCATAACTCATGACCACAGCATGGAAATCAAAGATCCAGAACAGATTCAGAATTAGGTGCTTAGCATTGGGAATATGAACATGAATAAGGCAAATTTCTTAATATTAAATTACCTAAAGTCTAGAATCCAGAGAAGGAAAGCAGACATGAAGATAAATGAAAAGCTCAGTAATTTATGAGTTACTGCTATAAAAATATATTAAAGTCACTTGCCAAAAAATATATATGGTGAATTGCCAAAAAAAGCTGAGAACAATGGCATAAATGCAAGCCCTCACACTCTTAGAAGACGTAGACTTGTCTTCCAGTATATAAAAGAAAACTATGGAAGCTCTGCTCTTCCATGTCCAAGGGATTTATCAAGCTGTTAGCAGAATTGGTTCTGAATTTTCTAAGGCCTCACTGCAAAAGCTATATGGTGCTGTCTGACATTGAAAGGGATCTCAGTCCCTTTTGACCTGTTGACAGATGTAAATTAGAAATGTCACAATTCTTCTGGCCACGGCCAACTGACGTAGATCCCTGACTTCTGAAAGAGTTTCTTTCCCTCCTTATTCTCTTAGGGACACTGTAACACCATGTAACCCCATGCCCTTTGCTGACATAGAGCTGAATAGAAGGTGAATGAAAAATGGATTGGAGGTTTGCATCCCCTTCATATCCTTGACTATTGCTTATGTGTGTATTAAAATGTAAATATGAATGCCCGTATTCATCCCCAATTACTGAATAAATAAGAACAATAGGTGACATCAAACATTTATGTTCTAGTAGGGGAAGTAAAGGATCCATACAGTGGCAGAATGTGGTAAGCATTGTAAAAAGGAAACACGACCATTTCATGGGATCCCAGAGGAGAGGTGCACTTTTAAACTAATATGATCAGGGAAAATATAATGGAATGCTGTATGTCAAAAGCTGTTCACTAGGGGTTCCTGGTCCCATTGGAGGTGGAAATGGCGATCCTTGTGAAAGCCTTTGCGATCAGGCACAATCCAAGCAAGTACGTGTGCCTTGTTCTGTTGCATCCCCTTGTCCTGGGATATAACTAGAGGCAGAAAGTCAATTTTAGGCTTCTGTAATGAGTTTCTAAGCCTAGAAGTGTGTAGCAAGATCGGAGACGTTGGGCCTCCCTGGTGGTGCAGTGGTTGAGAGTCCGCTGCCGATGCAGGGGACACGGGTTCGTGCCCCGGTCCGGGAAGATCTCACATGCCACGGAGCGGCTGGGCCCGTGAGCCATGGCTGCTGAGCCTGCGCGTCCGGAGCCTGTGCTCTGCAAGAGGAGAGGCCACAACAGTGAGGGCCCGCGTACCACAAAAAAAAAAAAAAAAAAAAGATTGGAGACGTTTACGTTTACCCTGAAGACGTGTTGATTTTGTTTTTGTGTTAAATACTTTGAATTTGGTAGTGAGAACTAAATCTATGCTAAATTTGACTCAAGTTAAGTTGCACTGTATTTCCATTTTGTGTATCTTTGGCTTCTTTTTCAATTTTTAGCAAAAATACTGTTTTTATTAAATATATTTGAATTGTACATCAATCATAATATTAATTTCATCAAAATTTCTTAGTTCTTTGACATTTCACTTTGTATTTATGTCACAAAGGAAGAACAATTAAGTTGGCCTCTTACTATCAGAAAGAACTACATAGTAAATAAATAATAAAAAAGTCAAGGTAATGAATTTAAAAAAAAATCAACTGTTCACGTCTCATTATTTAAAAACAAAGGGACTCCATCAAGAAGAAGCTGTAAGGTAAAACTATATTCATATATTGATGGACACAAAAAGTACAGAATTGAAATGAGTTATTGCTTAGGTACCTATTTTATTTTGATCATTTTTATTACATATATTTTTATTGAGGAAAACTGACATACAATATTATAGCAGTTTCAGGTGTAAAACATAGTGCTTCAGCATTTGTATATATTGTGGAATGATCACCACAATAAGTCTAGTTACCATCTGTAACCATACAACATTAATACGATATTATTGAGTCTATTCCCCATGCTATACTTTACATTCCCATGATTTATTTATTTTATAACTAGAAATTTGTACTTCTTGATCTCCTTCACCCATTTCATGGCCCCCCAGGCCCTCAACTTCCCTCTGCAAACACCAATCTGTATCTGTGAGCCTGGGTGTTATTTTGTTTTGTTCGTTTGTTTTGTTTTGCTTTTTAGGTTCCACATATAAGTGAAATCATGTAGTACTTGTCTTTCTCTGGCTTATTTCACTTAGCATAATACCCTCAAGATCCATCCATTTTGTCACAAATGGTAAGACATCATTCTTTTTTACAGCTGAGTAGTATTCCATTGTATATGTATACCACAATTTCTTTATCCATTCATCCATCCGTGAACATTTAGGTTATTTCCATATCTTGACTATTGCAAATAACGCTGCAGTGAAGATGTGTATATCTTTTTGAATTAGTTTTTTAATTTTCTTTGGAGAGATACTCAGTGGTGGAATTGTTGGATCATATGGTAGATCTATTTTTAAATTTTGGAAGAACCTCCATACAGTTTTTCCATAGTGGCTGTACCAACTTACATTCCCATCAAACAGTGCATGAAGGTTCCCATTTCTTCACATCCTCACCAACACTGTTATTTGTTACACTGTTATTTGTTGTCTTTTTGTTAATAGCCATTCTGACAGATGTGAGATTATATCTCATTGTGGTTTTGATGTGTATTTCCCTAATGATTGGTGATGTTGAGCATCTTTTCAAGTGCTTTTTTTTTGTTATTGAGTTGTATAAGTTCTTTATATATTTTAGACATTAACCCCTAATTGGAAATATGATTTTCAAATATCTTCTCCCATTTACTAGGTTGCCTTTTCATTTTTTTTGATGGCTTACATCACTGTATAGAAGCTTTTTAGTTGGCTGTAGTCCCATTTGTTTAGTTTTGCTTTTTTTCCTTTGACTTTGGAGTCATATAAAAAAGAAATTACTAAGACCAATCTCAGGGGGCTTAATGCTTATGTTTTCTTCTAGGAATTTTATGGTTTCAGGTTTTACATTCAAGTGTTTAATCCGTTTTGCATTAATTTTTGTATATGGTGTAAGATAGTGGTTCAGTTTCTTACTTTTGCATATAGCTGTCCAGATTTCCCAACACCATTTATTGAAGAAGCTGTCCTTTCTCCATTGTATATTCTTACCTCCTTTGTTGTAAATTAGTTAACCATATATGGCAGATTTATTTCTGGACTCTCTCTTCTGTTCCAATGATCTCTATGTCTGTTTTTTATGCTAATACCATATTATTTTGGTTACTATAACTTTGTAATATAGTTTAAAATCAAGGAGCGTGATATTTTCAGCTTTGTTCTTCTTTCTCAAGATTGTTTTTGGCTATTTGGGGTCTTTTGTTGTTCCATACAAATTTTAGAATTATTTGTTCTAGTTCTGTTAAAAATGCATTGGAATTTTTATAGGGATTACATTGAATCTGTAAATTTCTTAGGATAGTACGGACATTTTAACAGTATTAAATATGAACATACTGATTACTAGTAAGAAGGTTGAATCATTAATCAAAAACCTCCTAACAAACAAAATCCAGGACCAGATGTTTCACTGGCGAATTCTACCAGACATTCAAAGAAGAGTTAATACCTATCCTTCTCAAAGTCTTTCAAAAAATTGAGGAAGAGGGAACACTTCCAAACTTATTTTATAAGGTCAGCATTACCCTGATACCAAAACCAAACAAGAACAACATACACACCTAAAATTACAGGCCAATATTGCTGATGAACATAGATACAAAAATTCCCAACAAAATATTAGCAAACCAAATCTAACAATACATTTATTAGCAAACCAAATCTAACGATACATTAATGTATTAACAATACGTTAGTATGATCAAGTGGAATTTTTCAAGGATGGTTTAACATTTGCACATCAATCAACGTGATAGGCCACATTGTCAAAATGAAAGATAAAAATCATATGATCATCTCAATAGATGCAAAAAAAGCACTTGACAAAATTCACCTTCTGTTCATGGTTAAAAAATAACCTCTCAGCAAAGTGGTATAAAGGAAATGCATCTCAACATAATAAAGGCCATGTATGACAAAGCTACAGCTAATATTATACTTAATGGTAAAAGGCTGAAAGCTTTTCCTCTAAGATCAGGAATAAGACAGGGATGTCCATTATTGCCACTTTTATTCAATATAGTATTGGAAGTCTAAGCCACAGCAACTAGGAAAGAAAAAGCAGTAAAAGACATAAATTGGAAAGAAAGAAGTAAAAACCATCACTATTTGCAGATGACATAATACTATATATAGAAAACCCTAAATACGCCACCAAAAAAACTGTTAGAACTAATAAATGAATTCAGTAAAGTTGCAGGACACAAAATTAATATACAAAACTCTGTTGCATTTCTATACACTAGAAATGAGCAATCAGAAAGATGACTCGAGAAAACAGTCTCATTTACAATCACATCAAAAAGAAGAAAATATCAATACCTAGGAGTAAATTTAACCAAAGAGGTGAAAGACTTATACATTAAAAACTATAAGACATTGATGAAAGAAAGTGAAGAAGACATAATAAATGGAAAGATATCCTGTACTCCTGGATTGGAAGAATTAATATTGTTAAAATGCCCGTATCTACTTTAAATTGGCTAAAATTCCTATAACTGCTATCATCTTAAAATTGTAGAGGAGGGAGGAAGCAAAGAGAAGGACTTTGTTATAATATTTGCCAGTTTATCCTCGGAATACAATGCAATGCCAAGGTAAGATTATTACCTACTGTGGGGAAACATCTATGTATAAGGTGTGGGTGACTTTAAGAGACCCAAATATTTTATTTTTATGTATTTTCTGAGGTATTTGTTTTCAAATTATTTATATCCAGATTCATACTAAGTTATTAAATTGGTACTAATTTAAGAACAATCTTGTGCTATTATGTCTGTCTCTTTCGCTCTCATTCTAAAATGTGACCTAAAAATACATAGATTTTATAAAGTATCTCAAGTCTTCATACTCTTTTCCTCTATGTAATTACATCGTGTGGTATGATTCTGTAATGTTACCAATTATAATATTTGCTTATGTAGGTAGCTAATGCTAAATACTGACACAGTCATGTACACTGAATTTTGATTTTTCTCACTTTAAGAATTAGTTGTATAAAATTATGCCCAAGTGTGTTGGGAAAAAGTCAAATCTGTAAACTAAAATTTACTGACATAATAGTAACTATTCTATTACATAAGTTTTAGCTATATACAGTTAATCTTTCAATATCTCCCACCAAGTAAGAACCTAAATGCCTTTAACAGAAGTAAATAGGGTATCCTTTATAAATTATTTGTTCAAAACATACAATTGGCAACACAAATGTAATAAAAATAAATATATCTTCAGTTTCACTAATGTGAGATTTATCTGACTTATTTCATTCCTGAAAGCATACTAGACAATCCCATGAGTAATCAAGGAGGCAGTGAAGAGGGAGGCTGGATGGTAAAAGAGTACATTGACCAATTGATAATCACTGGTCCAGCCCATAGAATGACTTTTGCATGTTGAATACAACTGTTACTATTACTAAACTGTTACTAAAAATGGAAATTTCTTTTCTTTTTGGTCTTTGAAATTTGGGTTTGCTTTATAAGAGAAACTGTTATAGTAGCTCTACATTTTTCACATCAATGGTATAAGAAACAGTGGATATTTTCAATGCTAATTTCTATTCTAGATTTAGCATAGTAGTTTTCAATCCTTTTTTTCCCTTACATACCTCAGTGTATAATAGCCACATTCATTAGTAATAGTAGCTCACTATGATTGTGGTTCTCGTATCTGGAGAGTGGATCACCTAGAGGATTTAAGAACCCCTGGGGAAGATTATTTACTCTGAAAAAAAAAAAAATCTGGAAAGGCTGAAATGCCCACTCATTAAGAAGCTGGAGCAGCAAGTTGGATAAGTTTCCCATAAGGAAGGCAATTTCCCGTTTAAATGTGAAAATTACTAGCATCAATAGGATTATTCTATAAATTACCCTACATCTATCCACAATCTCTATGCCTATATAAATATAATTATTAGCTTCCTATATCTACTATTTGCGGAGCTTTGTTAATAATAACAGAATATCTCTCATTTTGAATAGCTTACAAAACGTTAACACAAGAAGTTGCAAAGCACTAGAATAGACAGTGGCTTAGTATTCATTTTTTTCTTCAGAATATGAAATAAGTATTCATTTTAGTCTAAGCTATGGAGACCTTCCTTTACATTTTGATATTTTACAGACATTGGTAAATTATGTTCTTCATTTAAACAAGGTAATAAGTTTACTCAGGGTAGCCAAAAATATACTCAATCATACTTTATTATTTCTCTTTTGCTAAAAGGCATTCTGTGCCACTAGTGAACAGACCAAGCCCTCACATTACTTGTCGTCAGTAAAACATTATTATCTTTTGGCATCCTCTTGCACTAGGGGAAATAAAAAGTCACATGTGGAGAAGTTCTAAATGCTAGACAGAAACGATCCTTGGAGGGCAATTTTTATCCTCCACGGAAGTATTGCAGACTTCTTCCATTAGCATAGTCCCAGGGAGCAAAAGGTTAGGGAACTGGGACTGCCAACTATACCTGAACACATAAGTCAACATTTCCTCCAAGCGGTGAGGGAGTGTGAGAGTGTACCCACATGTGCATTAAAGTATCTGAGACGAGAAACAACAATTGTACTATTTTACATTGCAATGTACTGTACAGATGGTGACATTTTGTTTGCAGTTGTAGGCAAGAAAGGAGGGCAGTTTCCAGACTCCCCCCTCAACACCTACCATTTGGCATAGGATATGGGAGGTTGAAGAAAACGGAGGGAGTTTTGCCTCAGTTGAAACAGCTGGGAAACAGATGGAAGCTAATGTGCAGTTTGCCAAAAGCCTCGTCCAAGGCTGTCACCCGTTTTCCACCAAAGAAAAGCTAGTCAGGTGATAGTAGTAGAAGCTTCAGGGTCAGCAAACGATGGACTTTGCAAAATACAGGGGAAAAAACTCAAAAAAATGTATGAAATCCAAGATTTAAAATATAAGTTTAAAAGTTATATTTATAAGTTATATTTTCTTATAAGAAAATATAAGTCCAGAAATGCAATCCCAAGGAGCATGTTTTTCACAGGAAAGAAAAAGTGGGATCATCGTGGGTGGAAACCACAACAGAATCACAGATCCAAGGATAAAAGTGCCCACATAATTAATTGACATGGGTGCTACCTCAGCTACATTGACATTCTCTTTTAGGTAATGAACTCAAGAAGCACATACCCACTCGGTGTCATGTTAATTACAATATAACTATTCCATTTGTGCTTGTTGTAAATGTGCCCAATTCACATCATTTTAGTCACTGGATTTCACTTTGTGAGCTACTTCGGTTTGGAATTCAGGCACTTGGTAAGTTGCTTTTGGATATACATGTTGAATTATAGCCAGACTTTTGTTCAAATTCAGTCACTGGATGTATAAACCTTCCCTTGTATATTTCTAGTTTCAGTGGGCATGCGTGTAGATCCACTGCATTGTAACCCTTCTTCCAAGAACTGGCCCAAGTTTTGTATGTTTGTGTGTGTCTGTGGCATTTTTGAAGTACTGCTGAATACTGCAAAAGTTAAAAAATCGGTTTCAAAAATAAATACAACTTAATAGGCTTTCCTCAATGTGAATTTGTTCATTCATGCTTATATAAGGGAATGTGTTAACCATGAATCATTCCAACTGAATTGCTTATGAGAAAAAATGCCCTGGCTTTGCTTTCAGTTTCCAGAGTTGCATTACTGAAGGGAAAAGAGCATTGTCCCCACATAAAGAATAATCAGCCACAGATTTCAGACTAAACATGGCTCCAAACTGGCAAAAATATACTTTTGATTCACGTGAGAACATGAGTCCTTGTGAGAGGGACTTATCTGAATATTCTGGGCTGTGACTGAGTTTGCCTCTGCCAGTACAGCTGATGGAAAAGTTAAAAAAAAAAAAAAAAAAGAAATCAATCATCGGAAAGTTTTGTTCACATAATATCAGAATAGCAAAATGAACCAAAGATGTGGAGGTTGGCAAATCTGTGGCTTAAAAAAGTGGATAATGTAGGTTCCACTTAGAGCCTGGTAAGTTCATATGGTATAAACACAGCCTAGCTGAGAACTCACACATCTTCTAATCCATAACTCATCTGGTCCCAGTGGCTTACAATCAGATACATTCAGCCTGTGTCTAACATATCACAAACCACTTTTTGCACTGGATAAAGCCCTGACTGCCCTGTCAAGGTGGGGAGGCAGTCAACACAGGGCTATGTGTCAAGCCCAGAAATGTGGTCTGTGAATTCTAAAGAATTTGTGACAATGCCAGTGTGCCAGTCAGTGAAACATGCCCTGTGATCCCTCACAGGAAATTAACGGCCAAGTATGCCAAAATTTTGATGCAAACCTGTTGCCACTGCTGCTACTAGACCTAGAAAACTTTACATTTGGCCAGCGTAGATTCTGGTAAGAGTCAAATCAAAACTGTTTACATTAGAGCACCTTGTCTAGAGGATTTCCATTATGCAGACCCCTGTTGACTTTAGTTAGACTTCCCCCAGCCAGACAGAAAGGAAAAGAACACTAAAAAAAACAACAATATTTTGTACATAGCATATTTAAACATCACTGGATGAGAAACAAGTACCGCTTTAAAAGGTCCTTCATAAAGCTGTACCATACTATATTTGTCAGTTAAAAAAATGTCACACTTCATAATGTGATTGACCGTCATTTTTCCTATATCATTTCTCTCATTTGGCTTCATAGAAGAGTTCATTGTATCACTACCTGGTAAAGGCATCACTATTTGTGTGTACAGGCTCAAAAATAATTAGAAAACTGAAATAATTTTTGAGAGAGTACAGACATGCCACTTTATCTCGATTATGTTGATATTTCACTGAGGTAAATTTGACATGAATTGTTAGAGCTGGTATGATTATCTATTACTTTGTATATGTAGAATTTTTTTCCATTATAGACACACGTTCTGTTCTTCAGTATGTTAAGAATATCTTCTAACCTACACCTCAGGGATATTATGAAGATAAGTAAAATAACTCTATGTTAATTATGTCTTGAACTCTTAGAAGAAAAGATGGCATGATATGCTTGCTGTAAATTTTGATTTTTTCTACAGGGCATTATAAGATTTGGTGTTTGGGTACCTAATTTTAGGTGTTGTGCATCTTATGTTTATCTCATATGTAGGGAAAAAACATTTAAAACTCTCTTCATATTTTGAGTTAAATGAACAAAATTGTATTTATAGATTCCACATTGCACTATTACTCAAAATAAAAGGAGAGCATTGCTATTGCCTTCAAGGAGACTGCACTTAAATTGAAATTAAAAAAACAATAAATACACACACACACACACACACACACACTCACACACACGTATGCTTACTCTGAGCTTGAACTGACTTTTATGGTCCAGTTGCTAGATATTTGAATTGCTCAGATAGTCACATACTGAGTCACCACTGTTTCTTAGGATCACTCTGTTTAGTCATCCTTAGACCTCAAGAATTTATGTTGAAAAACTTATTAGAAGAAATTTTATATCTGAATAGTTTCAGATATAAAATTGTTTTCTAGCGGGGCTTTGTTTTATCTTGTTATTATAACAGCATGTTAAGAGCAGTTAAGTTTTTTTTTTCTATTTCAAAAGAAGAAAACCAGACACTTCCCCAATTAGGTTGTGAGTCACTTAGGGGCACAATGGGAAAAAAAAGAAACTTATCTCACCGTGTTGAGATAAGTCTTACTGTCTTTGGTCTCTCTCTATTTTTATCATGTCTAACGCTACCTGGAAAAGTAGTTACTCAGTAAATGTTTCTGGTATGAATGATATGATTGAACATGCTTAAATGAATGAACTAAATCTAATTCTCTCTTTTATTTTCAGACTCCCAGGAAGGAAATTACAAGTCAGAAGTCAATAGCAAACCCAGGAAGGAAAGGACAGCTTTTACCAAAGAGCAAATCAGAGAACTTGAAGCAGAATTTGCCCATCATAATTATCTGACCAGACTGAGGCGATATGAGATAGCAGTGAATCTGGATCTCACTGAAAGACAGGTAATGTCGGATATTGAGATTATATGATATTTTTAATTGCTTTGGGTCAACAGTCTTCTCCCGCCATTTTTGAAATATCTAGCTCTGTGGTTCTTAAATATCATTGGGAAGACAGATTTTCTCTTTCATGATGAAGTTTTTGCCCAGCAAAATGACAAAATTAAGAAAGAATAAGATAGCCATGTTTTATAGAAAAGTGCATTTATTCAGTTTAAGGAATCATCCTTTGTTCTGTGATTGTACCTTTCTTATATTTTTTTATTTTAAAATATTATTTCTTTTATATAATGACGGCATATGGAGAGGAATTTTATTTGCTTATATTTTAAAATCTCCTTATTTTGCACAATAGAAAGTTGGCAGTCCCATGTTGGTTTCCTCTATTGCTCAGAGTAGGGTTTATGTTACACATTAACCCCCAAACCTCAGTGATATAAGAAAAAAGTTCATTGTTTGTTCACTCTCCATACTAACTTTACGAGTCCAGCACTCCAAATAATCACTCAGGGACCCAATATGACCCTCTGGCATCCTAACATGTGGTGTCCTTGGTAACCACAGGAGGTAAGAACGAGTTGGAGGTTCATGCATTGACCTTTAAATGTTTTCACCTGGAAATGACCCATGTCACTTCCATTTACACTCTAATGTCCGGAAATAGTCAATGGTACCACTTAAATTCAAGGGAGCTGGGAAATTATGGGAGCAAGGCTACATAGATCATTGGTAAACATTTCTACCCCATTACTTCAACTATTTTTGAAACTGTATTGGTCTCAGAAATTCAAAATTCTGGTACCCACTCATTTAGAGAACACTTTGAAATTATTAGTGACCTGTGGACACCAGTTAATAAGACCTAAATAATATTTTTAATTAATTACTTTTTAGGTCCTTTCTTGTATTTTAATTGAATGGCATATGATTTACTCCAGTAGTGTTCCCAGAGCACTCCTTATATGGATTCTGATTTTCCCTAGGAGAATCTACCCTACTGATGGTTAATAGTTGCTAATCTTTAGGAAAACATTCCTGAAAGGCAAAGGCAAACATCTTTATGGACAGTGCAGTTTTGATTGGCACTCTTAGGAGTAGAGTCTCATTTCCTCTTCCACTGTACGCACCTCCTCCAGGGATCCCACTGGAAGCAAAGAAATATCAACATGGTGTGGACAGATGAATACTATCTTAGGAGAGCAAGTTATTTTATCCAACTTCTTCAATCATCTGCTTTCCTTCTGTTAATTTCTGTATTTCAGGTTTTAGTAGGATAATTCTGGGTAGTGAAAATATACAGAGGAACACTTTTATGTGGTTTTATTTATTGGCAGTTTATATTTTATTAAATATTACGACCACTACCGAAGTTATGGAGCACAACATTTTCATTCCCTTGAACTTCACATACAAAGTTCCCTCCATAAGTATACACTTGGCATGCTGGAAAGCAGGATCCAAAATCTACATTGTCAGACCTCTGTTTTTTTGCTTTTTTTTTTTTTTAACTGGAAACAGAAAAAAAGAAGGAGGGTGGAATTATACATTAATGTTTTTGTATAGAGACAGTGAATTCTAGGAAATGAAACTATATTTTAAATGATACATAAAGGAAATAAGAAACTAGAGTTTGCTTGTAATCTACAGAAATATGGGATGCATTACTGTGTTTAGTCTAGAGAAAAGTCAAGATCTGTGCTTTCTTTTCTGGGAATGTCCTATGGTTACCTGTCATTATCTGATCATAGAGCAGAGGTCTCACTTTTGGCTAAGAATAATGTCTTTTTAGGAGAAATTCTGTAAATTTGGTTTGGGAATTTTGAAGGTATTCTGGGTATTTCTTCTTTTTTCTAACTGACTTGCCATTCTTGGAAAAGAATCAGAAGCCATTATGTGAAAAACTTATGTACATATATATACATACCCACCCACACACACTATATACACACACATGCACAATTTTAATCTTTGTTTTTTCAGAAGGGTCCCTTTAAAATTTGTATCACTTAGCCTTTGCTGTGTAACAAGCCACTCAAAAGTCTTAATGGCTTTAAATAATAACCAACATTTAATTTGCTCAAAATTTTGAGGATCAAAGATTCTGACTGGGCTCAATTGACCTACTTCTGGCCTTACCTAGAGCCCTCATGGAACTGTAGTCAGCTGGTGGGTAACTAAGAATTGGTTGGTGTAGGCAGCCTCACCTGGGACATCTTGTCCCTGTTGCATATGTGGTTTCATCTTCTAATAGGCTCCCTGGGATTCACAAATGGTGGTAGAAGCATTCCCAGGAGTAGTTAGAGGAAAAACGCCAACATACAAGGGCTTTCAAAGCCTCTGCTTGCATCATATTTACTAATGTCCCATTGTCTAAAGTGAATCATATGACCAAGTTCCGTGTCATTGTAAGAGAGGACCGCCTATGGGAGTAGACACATGGAAGGAAGGCAAAATTTTTTGAAGGTCATTAGGGAAACAATCTAACTATAGCCTCATAAAGGGAAAAAATAACAACAACAAACACTAAGAGTTTATTAGGTTTTCAAAGAATTCAAAATTTGGTATTGTGTAGAAGAGTTTTTTTATCCTATAAATCTCTATTAACGGTTTTGCAAGTTAATAAGAAAATATGATGGATGCATGTGGAGTCTAAATTCCCAATCAAAATTATGTCTTTAGTTTTTGTTAGTCAGAAAAAAAATTTAATTGTTATGAGAAAAATCTGAACAAAAATCCTAGATTTGCCAATTGGAATTGGGTATTCTTAGGCAAGTAACAGTCTCTCCAAGGCATAAAATGGAAATTAAAACTACCTTCTCTTTCTTCTACTCCGGTTTATGTGTCACAATGAATGTGAAAGAAATCTTAGCATAAACTATAAAACAAATCTATCACCCAGAGGGGGGGAAAGCTTCTTTGCTATGCAAGGCATAGTGATTTAATCCTTTTGTAACACAAATATTTGTTGAGCTAAATGATAGAAATAAAATCTTGTTAAAATAAGCTGGACAAGTCTGGTAGAACTCAGGGAAGAAGCAAAAATTGAACAAGTGTTCACTATTGTGATGAGTGTTGAATATCAAAAGAGAGGAATGACAGGGTCATCTGAGAGAATGTTTCTGGTTATGCCAAATGTTCATGTCTTTTTCCTCTACTTCTGTGCACATTCAATATCTTAAATTAAGAATCTGAAGGCTTTTATTCTGGGCTGAATTTTACTATGCTAAATTCATCAGAAAAATATTGTATGCTGTCAATCAATTTTGCTATTCTTAAAGGTCTGAAAGCATATTCCTCCAAGATGCCAGAGTGCTCATCCCAGTGAGATATTTTCAGTTTATTTTCTCATGGTTGGGCTTTTAAAATTATAAACATAGAGTTATAAACCGAACCCTTTGCATTCATCTTCTTTTAATTGAGATACAGCTATTCCATTACTTTGATTTTGCATTAATGTCATACATACTTACCTATGTAATCTATATTTTGACATATTAAATCTTAAATAACTCCCCTTTTATAGGATTTCCACATGTAAAATATTCTAATTATAGATGTACAATTTTTCAGTGCCATTCTGCTGCAAGATTTTTTCCATACTTTAAAATAACATGAGATTTATTAAAGTAACTTAAATGTATACACCAAAGAATATTATATCTAACTCCATTTTGCTCAGTGTTTTCCTTAACTTTAATAGAATGTTTAATCTCCTAAAAAATTTTTTTATTGATTTTTTAAAAGCCTGTCAAAATTCAAATATAGAAGAACTTGTATGTTCTAATAATGTAAAGGGAAAAAACAACAAATATTGAATCATTTCCATTAATAGCAGAATTGTTTCACAAGAAATAACTTTCTCCTAAATGAAAACCTACTTTATAACCAGAAACAGTTTTTAGATGTAATTTTATTTAGAAAATTTACATAATTGCCTATAAAATATGTATATGTATAATTGACATGTTATTTGTAGACACTGCTCCCTTGTTTATATCACCCAATCAATATACCTGCCACAATGCTCTGATGGGCCACATACATGTGATTATAAATATTTGCAATAATGATTAGGTTTCCTTTTAGAGAAAAGTAAGGTACACTAAATCCTTAAATATCACTCGGGACTCAAATTTCAAACCTGAAGAATAGTTCTGAAATCTCCAAAGATATAGGACTTTTATGTTTGTGTCTCCCATAATGCAATGCCTATACAGGTAGGGGAAGTCTGTAATCCCCTTTGAACTCCATCGGGCCAAAGAGGAAGAAGAAAGAAGGAGAAAAAGAGGCTTATCCTGCAAAGGGAATTCCATGTTAGCAGTTAAGTGTTAAAGAAAATTGTTTTATGTTAAATAAAAATGGATACACTGGAACAAAGTTGAGCTTTAAATATTTTAATTATATAGTGTTTTTTTGTGGAAGAGTTACCGCTCTAGTAACCTTCCAGTTTCTAATTTACAGCCTCAAGTGTACAACATATTCTCATATACCCTTCTCAGTCAACATCTAATAATCCTCAGTTGGCAGACCCACTTGGAATACTTTGAAGAGCCAGTCAGTCTGAAGACCCTCCTGTCCCAAGATTTTTTTTAAGTTTGACAAGCTTATTCTGCTTTTTCATCCATCCAGATACACTTGGAAAAAGCTCATGCCAAATTTTTAATGTCTCACAATGGGAAGAAGAGGGAAGGCAGCTGCATAAAACTATAGGAGTGACAAAATGGGCATATTTATAGAGTTAAGGCTGCCAAATATAGAAAGAATGGGAGATCCTTCCTTTTCACAAAATCATTTCACAGAGCTAATCAAAGGTGCAATGTGGCAAATTTGTAAGCTAAGATTACCAGGATAAACAGCCTGAATTCATGATACCTCTGCCAAGATAAATGGAAAATCCCACCTAGTTGGATCATATTACATTAGTGGGAATGAGAGGGATTCTGTTTTGTTTGTTACTCATAAATCATTAAATGGCTCAATGCCAAGTATTTTCCAAACAGACGTCCATTTTTTGGATGACTGTGAAGGAGAATTCTTCCTGTGCCAAATAAACAGTGGTTTTGTGTTTTACTCAGAATTTTGCGCAATCCCTCCCCTTTGCAGGTTTATTTCTATACATTTCTGTGAATACTTTCAGTTACTTAGGTAATAAATTATGTCTCCAAGATCAGACATATTGTCTATTCAAGGTAATCCAAGAATACCTGTGTAGCCAGTGATTTTAGATATTTCCTCATTTCTTTAGAGTAGTATTTAACAGTCACATAGAGTAACGGTTAGATATTTCTTTTGCGTAAATCGTGGTGTGCCTGCTAATTTGAGATATTAAATATGATTTGACTCGGATGGGAAAAATGGGGTAGAATAGGGTGGACAATTTGATGGTGGAATATGCAATGGAATCTTAGTTCAAAATAAAAAGAGATATTTCCTGAATGATGCTGTTTGTTTGTTTTTTTAAAGAAACGCATATCGACAATGTGTGGTGAGCTCTAAAAGCCACATTCAGAACTGCCTTAGGTTCCACAAAACAAAGGCTATGATGTAAAATTTAAGAATATCAACAATAAAGCAAAATCTATAAAGAGAAGATTAACAATTCCACCCTCTCCTAACTTAATTTTCAGAGATATTAGCTGTATAAAGTAGAAGGCTGAGAAATAAACAATTGAACCCTAACCATTTACCAATGTAAATATCCAAGTTTGAAATAATGTAGAAAAAAATCAGAAAAATAAGACTCCACCCTTATTGAACCAGCCTTGAGAGTATGTAAAGAATCTATTTTTTAAAACGTTCTTAGGTAGATGAATAGAGAGATAGACGTAGAGATGTACAGATACATCGCTATCTACCTATATGTATATACACACACATATAAAATGAGTCTTAATTTTAGGTATTTCCTCAATAAGGAAACAAATAATTAACTTATATTTAATCAATAAATCGACAGTAACATTCTGAAACATATGCGTTGCAACACAGATCATCACTTAAAATGTAATGTTAAAGAAAAAATCTTCTGTAATGAAAGATTACTCCTTTTCCACAGTATCCTTGCGATCATATACGTTTTTTTCATGTAATTTAAAATGAATTCTAAAACTAAGAAGCTTCTGGAAATTTTGAGAAGCTGGTTCAAGTTTTATGTTAACATATTCAACTTTAAAGAGATGTTCTGTTATCTAAAAATGTATATAGAGCATTGCATATGTTCTATGACATCTATAAAATAGTAAATACAGATCTAATAATGGACAATTTCTAGAGAATTTGGCTATAAAAGACATTCTACCAATTAACTCCCTATTTCCATGACTCCTCATGAAAACCGGAGATGTATCTAACTTAGGATGGATTTTAACTTCATTTCTCTTTATCACTTCTAATTCTTATGCTGAACAGTTCTTTTTCAATTTTTTGAAATTTTCCCAGTTATTGAAATTACTGAATACTTTTGTGGTCAGTGTATATTCATATGATAGTAATAATTGCCTTTATAAGTTCTTAGAATAATTTTGGAGACAGTCCCAAAATCTAATAAAAGTGTAGTGAAGGTTCACATGAATTCTGATCTTGAAATTAGTTGTCAAGAAATAATCAGAATATTTAATTAGATTGAATCATAAGAATTGCCAATATTCTACTGCTCTTATAAGAATGGTGAGTTTCTGTGTTTCAATCAAATATTTACATTTGATAGATTTCACTTAATTAGACAGTGGCTAGGATAAAGTTCATTTCTTAAAATTGTATATACTGATTGTGATATATTGCTAACTATTGTTAAACATTATCCCAGAGATTAGGCAAGATGTTGTGAGCAAAGGTCAT
The DNA here is from genome assembly GCF_003031525.2 of Neophocaena asiaeorientalis asiaeorientalis. Classification (NCBI taxonomy): domain Eukaryota; kingdom Metazoa; phylum Chordata; class Mammalia; order Artiodactyla; family Phocoenidae; genus Neophocaena; species Neophocaena asiaeorientalis. The sequence continues at coordinate 1,720,362 of NW_020175410.1, forward strand.
CATTCTGGTTGATCTTAGTAGTTTAAACAAGGTAAGTAGCAGCTGTGGGTCAGAATACACAATTTCCATGTATTCAAGAATTGCTATTCAGGAATTTGTTAACACAGTAATGGAGAAAAATGCCTAATTTAGTTTTGATATTTCCACTTAGATTTGCTGAAGTCATTTACTCATGATATACTGAGCTAAACAGTATTTCACTTAGAATAACTAAAAGATGTATCTGTTTTTTTTAATCTTGTATGGAAATAGTGTAGTGAATTTTCACTGTAAATTCATATTAATAAAGTAGGTCATTTGAATTGAATTTCATCAGGTATGACAAAAGAGGCATAATTGTTAGCATTTACTATGACATTTCTAAAGGGCCAAATTTAAAAGTGGTCAGTCCTCTAAGAATTTTGCTTGTCATGTGAATGATTACTCTGGCTGCATTTTTGTTAAGGAGAATATAATACATATGATTGGCTTGTAATAGTACCCATTGCTTTACCATTTATTATGGAGAATTTCATTTGTTGCCTAGAAAATAGTTTATTTCTTGTTCAACATGTTATTTGCCCACGGCTGCCAATGGCTGATGCGTATTCAGTTTGTTCAAAGTCGTGTGAAATAGTAAATGTTTTATGACTACATTTTGTTTTAGTGAGCCTGGTTCTCAAGCATTCTAAGTACAAAAAGAAAAAAAGAGACTTTGAAACTGAAAATTTTAGAGGCCGGAAAATGATTTCCTGGTCTTAAACATTGTGTTAAAATAGAGGAGAAAGGTGAGTGGCAGTCCTCTACACAGGGATTCAGGCTTTAGTCATGGAATATGTCCTAACCCCCTTCACCCCCCAGCACACACACAGACACACACACACACACACACACACACACACACCCCACGTTCCAACCCCTTGTTGCACTGCTATAGAAACAGCAGTCAGCCGGTAGCTCCCACGTGCTTCTTGGAAATAGCCGAGGAATTCCTTCTCTTAATCAGATATAAATCTATTCAGACAGGAAGAGTAAAAAAGCTTTCTTTTCCCCCATTTTTCATCCTTACCTTATAGAGCATTCTTGGTTCTAATTCTTCAGTTTAACCACTGACTTTGCCACTGAATTACTTGGATAAATCTTACTGGGCTCCATTTACTGATACAGTAGGTTTACTAGATCAGCCGCCATGATCAAATTTAATCACACCTGTGATAAAATTATATTCATACAATTACTCCTTTGCATGTTTTCACATATTAAAGATGTGAGTAAATATTTGTTAGTGTTTACAGTATTTCAAGTGTTCATATACAAATAGAAACAGTTGAAATATTAAATCTACAAACTCCAGATGTTTAGAGACATCTAGATATGTCACTGAAATATTTCGTTTTCATCCAGATGTTACGTGTTATGATTGTTTCTTCAAAAGACAGACATTTATGGTAGTCTATAAATATGGGTTATAGCATTATATAGATTCTACTTTCTATCAACCAGTTTGCCTCTGGCCATTTTAGAAATTTGTATGACAATACAGCTACATATTTCATTTGTGTTCTCCTGATATACTGTGAACCCTCAAGGACAGGTGTTATGAACTTATACATAGAAGGCCATATGTGAATGACTAAATAAATTAAAGAGATAAAACGAATGTTTAGCAAATAGTACAATGATTCTCAGTTACAGTATTTTTATTAAAGAGAAAAATTAGATTTCTAGATTCTGAAATATCATTTAAACAAATTAGCTACAGTAAGATTCTCTTAGCTGCTTTCTTCAGTAACGAGAGTCAAGATGTGAAAAAATGTTTTCCTGTTTATTTAAATAGTAGTTTGATTATCCAGGCAATGTGAATACTAAATACTTCTAAACTAGGGGATTAAAAAGTGAGGCTTCATAATAATCAGATGTTCTGAAAAGTAAGGTTTATAACTGAGCACTTTAAATATTTACTACTAATCCTGCAGGCTATTATTTCCTTTGTTATTTTTTTATTTTGAAGATTTTGTTGAAAAATATTAACCTTCATGCAGAAATATTAAGAGGCTGTAAGTTCGGTTCATATTGCTTTGGTTTCATGAACAATGGTATTTTTTCCTTACTCAGATTCTTGTGGGAGAAAGAACTTATTTTTATCTGAGTTATTAATCATACTGTGTAACAAAACATACTTCATATGGAATCTTGCCCTAGATCCAATCTTAAAAAAAGGAAATACTAAAAACAAACGAACAAACAAACTCGTTAACCAGCATTTCCAGAGAAATTGCCGATAGGAGATAAATTGAGTTTAAGCCCAAGTAAAATAATAAAAGTTCACAAAATTTATATATCATACTCCAAGATGGACAGATTTGTTTTAGTTGTATGCAAAATATTTGATGATCCAATTTCCTAGCACCTAAGGTACTACCCTAGGTTAGTAGAACAAAAAATTCAGAGACACACAGGATGCCAGTAACAACAAGAGCATGAGATTCCCAGAGGAAAGAAATCATTTGCTATAATAATTGTGTGGCAGCAAAACAGTGTGGGACATTGAATGTAGGGGTAGAGTTCATGCCATCTCATGGACCATTGGGGGAACCTCTTATTAGGGGATTAGCAATGACACCAGCTACAACAACAAGCAGTTTAAGGATATTCTGTAAAAGATGAAGCTAATCTTTACTCACCTCAGTATATGCCAAAGGCCTCATATACAGTCAGTAAACTGCCCTTGAGGGCAGGAACTATTTCTTATTTATTTGTACACATTCCTCAATCTAACCCCTCTTACCTGTTACTAAACATTCAGTAATATTGAGTGTATGAATGAATGACTACAGATTCCAAGTCACCAAGGAAACACAAGATTAGTTTTACTCTACTTAGTTTATAAGTGCAGATTATTATATGAAACACACTTGCAAATTTTAATCAAAATAATTTGCATATTTTAAAAATTGTCAGGCCTTTGAATGATTATTCTTTAGCTATCTTACAAAAGTATTTTTTCAATCCAGCCAATGAAGCTGGATTATTAAGTGATAATAAATTAAACTATAAAGTTTCTTTATTTATAAAGCCATGGAGTTATTATTCTAATGGCAATATTGACATAATCCAGAATACTTTTATAGATTTGTTTTTAATACTGTGATGGTTGTAGAAAAACATATGCTTTTCCCCAAAATCTTCCTCTCCTTATTTCAATTCATCCCAATATTTTATAGTATATTTGAAAATACAACTGGACACACTGACTTTTGAAGTTCTGTACTCTTCCTTCCCATTTTTATATGGTGTACTCATCATGCATCTGTTTCTGTGTTTTGTTCCATTACTAAATTCACGGAGTTCCTGTATCAAATATGTAGCTTGAACTAAGAAAATACCTCAAGGCATTTCAAGAAATACCTCAAGAAAATACCTAAAGGTATTAGAATTATTAGATTTATTATATAATCATCAAATGCTTTCACATATACATGCATATATCTATATATCCATATATATATAGATAGATACATAGCTACTATTGAAAACTCTGAAGTCTTTCACTTGTCTGTTTAAGAAAATGAAATGGCAAAATTTCACATGGTAGACATAGGAAACAACACAAAATAACCTATACTGTTTCTAAAATCAATACCATATTCTTACATTTTTCTCATTTAGAATTGCACATAACAGGTTTTATACGAGTATTATAGAATTAATGCACCCCTCCTCCCAGAAAAGGAAATAAGTATAGATTTAAAGAAATCTATTCCTCCCATTTTCTGCCAAGATTATTTTGGCTGGATATTTCACTCTTTGGTGACAATGATGATGATGTGTTTCTTCCATCTGGAATTGTCCATGGAGAAAATGTCCCTATGGAGAATCTTGAAAGGCTCATTATTCCAATATTACAAATAAGAAAATTGAGGCAGAGAGAAGTATAATTTTCTCAGATTCACACAGAAACTCAGAAGTGAAGCCAGGAGTAGAGCCCAACTCATGTGGAAAAGATCTAATGAAACATGCAATGTCAAACTTGCAAAGGTAATTAAATTGAGTAGTATAATTACCTAAATTACAGTACGGGAAAATACTGTCATATTTACAAACCTAATGATATTGAGTAGGAGAATTACCTGAATGATAGTAATCATATGGATGGAGTTCACATACTTTTTATTCTTTACTTTTCTAACCTGAAGGCTTAAAAAGCAGGAGTTTGAAATATAACAGGAACAAAACCAAAAAAAAAAAAATCAATTTGGAGCCAAACAAACCACCAGGTTTAAATTCTGGCACCACACTTTCCCATCTGTGTACTCTTAGGCAAGTCACTTAACCTTTGAGTCTCAACTGCCTCATCTATAAAATAGGAATCATATAGGAAAAAATTTGAGTATTTGAAAAATGCATATATAGCACCTATCAGTATAGGGGCTTAGCCCTAAGTAGATATGTGATTAAAAATCACAGCTTGTCATTTGGCTATTAAGTAATAATAATACAAGAACACCAATCAGCTTGTTTTTAATCAGTCTATTTTACTACATATTCTGCGTTTCTAAGCAATCTTTTCCTACATTTTCTTATTTTTGATTGTTAAATGGATTAATATATGTATGGATAATGTAAGATACAAGATTTTAATTATGGCCTGATAGAACAGTGAAAATCCAGAGTTGAGAAATGACTTGGTTTAAATGTTTTTTGGTGCCAGCAGCTGAGAAAACTGTACAAATTTTGATGGAGTATTGTGATTTGAAGACCACTAAAATAAGTACATCTTTAGAAACATAATATGTTTCTCTTTACTTTCTCTTTAGCACTCTGCATTTACAGAAATTGAGATTGTTTCTAAAATGAAAATGGAGAATATTCAAAATATTCCTGGAGTAGAATAAAACAGAACTATCTCTGCCAGATATAAAGACTTACTATGAAATTATAATAATTAAGACTGCGGTTTTGTCAAAAGGATATAACAAATGAGTGCTTCAATAAAGCTATGTGTAAATGGAAACTTGATGTATGACAAAGTTGAAAACAATAATTTCTGGAAAAAGGGTGGACTATTCGTTAAATGGTCTTGGAATAACTTATTATACAAGTGGAATAAAGTAAATTTAGAAATTTTCTTTGCAGTATATACTAAAATCAGTACATCATGGATTGAGCGCTCCAATTTGAAATGCAAACCTTAAAACTTTTAGAAGACAAAGAAGAATATCTTAATGGTCTCAGAAGAAAGAAGATTTTTAGAGACGACATGAAAAAGATAGCCATAAGAGAAACAATTGATAAATTTGAATATAATAAATTTTAGAGTTTCTGATCATCAAAAGATACTCTAAGGAAAGGAAATGGACACACTATAAATTGAGAGACTATAGTAACAGCCATATAACCACAAAGCATTAAATTAGCATTCAGAACATATTTTAAGAGTCCATAAGGAATGAAATTAAATCCAAAAACAACTCAGTGTAACCCAAAGATGTGGAGGCATTTCACAAAAGAAGAGATACAAATAGGCCATAAACACTTAAAGATGCTGTACTTCATAGTAATCAGGAAATGCAAACTAAGATGGTGCGATAACATTTATAGTCATTATGTTGGAAAAAAACTGACTGATAACTCCAAATATTGACAAAGATGTGGACTGGTAAGAACTCTTACACCCCGGACTGTGGGGGGGGGGCGGTTAAATTGATGAAGCTTTAGAAAATAATTTTTCTGTATTCTCCTGTTAAATTCAACATTCATACACCCTGTGTATGATGGCAACTCCTGAGTGTATACTCAGAGAAGTTCTATCACATGTTTATCATGACACAAATGCAAGAATATTTATAACAGCATCATTTATAATGGAAAAAAACAAGTTGTTCAAGTGTCCATGAACAGGAGAATGGGTACACTGTGATATATTCACACAATGAAATCGTATACAGTCATGAAAAATGAATGAATGCAGTCCCTTGAATCAACATGGATAAGGCAAGAAGGCTATAGTTAAAAACATTCCATTTCGATAAATCTAAAAGACAGGCGAAATTAAACAGTACTCTTTAGGGTCACATGTAGTGAAAAAAGCTGTTGTCTCTGTTTATTTCTTTGTTTCAAATAAGGGCTTGGGGATGATAAACACAAAATTCAGGCTTGTGGTAACTTTGAGTGGGGTAGACAGAGAAATGCAATGTAAAAGGAATAGTTAGCCTAATAAGAATATACAGTGATGAGAAGTGCAGCAGGAAAGGAAGTCAGTTCCTCCTAAACAAGAAAGTGAAATGATGCCATTAATTATTATGGTTGTGGTCATGGATGGTCATTTAATGCATGTCTCTACAAAGCTGATGAGACTAACATAATATACAATCTCAGTATTAGCAATTAACAAGTATCAGTGAAAATTTTGGATCTCGATCGTGTTTTGAGGAAATCATTGGAATCACATATATGTAAAGTAAAATAAAAGTACTAAGGGCAGAAAAAAAAGCATAGTTCAAAAGAAGATGGATTCACTCTGAGGTGGAATGGTCAGGTAAAGCTTTGGGAATGCAGCCGTGGACTGCAGCGGCACAGAATGACCTTCCAGATGTAGCTTCATCAGTAGCTCCCTGAGCATTTTTTTTTTTTTTTGCGGTACGCGGACCTCTCACTGTTGTGGCCTCTCCCGTTGCGGAACACAGGTTCCGGACGCGCAGGCTCAGCGACCATGGCTCACGGGCCCAGCCGATGTGGGATCTTCCCGGACCGGGGCACGAACCCGTGTCCCCTGCATCGGCAGGCGGACTCTCAACTACTGAGCCACCAGGGAAGCCCTCCCTGAGCATTTTTAAAATGGGTTCAGGAATTGACAGCCCGGGGCTGGAGGAGGGCTGTTGTTTGACCCAGACAATTATTAAATGTTAGTTCTAATTCACAGAAACTCTTTATAAAGCTAAATACCTTTGAACCACCTAAAATGATAGAGTACTTTCCCATCTATTTTTTATACTGTATGTCATAAAACGTGAAATATAGTCCTTGGTACCTTCTGAAAGTTTTAGAATTATTCTCATGAACATGGGACATGATTAAATTCAATGTTGATTTATTTTCATATTCACTCTTTCATAGTGTGTTTGTATAAGACTTTGAAAAGCTACTTTTTTCACTGATGACCAAAAAGGAAGAATAAAATGGTCCACTTAACTTTCTTTCGTGCTTTCTTTTGTTTGCTCCCTTTCTTCGTTAAAGGTGAAAGTCTGGTTCCAGAACAGGCGAATGAAGTGGAAGAGAGTAAAAGGAGGACAGCAAGGAGCTGCTGCTCGAGAAAAGGAACTGGTGAATGTGAAAAAAGGAACACTTCTCCCTTCAGAGCTTTCGGGAATCGGTGCAGCCACTCTCCAACAAACAGGGGACTCTCTAGCGAATGAAGACAGCCACGACAGTGACCACAGCTCAGAGCATGCACACTTATGATATACACGGAGGGGATCAGCTCCATTCTCAGGAAAGAAATGTTGTGATGGCAAGCCTTCTTCGAACATCGTTTACACAGAGAGATGACTAGGACCGTGATTTTTAATATTATTAAATTCAGCCATCTCGAGTCTGTTTCTCATGATATATAGAGGGTTTACACTAAGTGCCACTTATTAAAGATTCTACTACAGTGAAGATGGAGGTGAACTTGCTTTGAATATTGCAGATGTGTTGGTCGTGCGTATGACAGTGAGCAGCTTTGTGTTTGCTTTTGCTTGCACTGAAAATTAAATTGCTATCAAGAGCAAACTATGAGACATGTGCATTGAAGGTGCCTCCAGAGTGAAGATGCAGAAGGTGCATTTGCTCTGAACATTCCAGACGTCCGAGGTCATGTGTGTGACAGTGGGCAGGTATTTGCTCTTGCTTGCACTGACAATTACACTACTATCAAGAATAAACCATGAGACATTTTATCCTGAACAGCCACAGTGCCTGAAATCACTCTTAAGTGGATTAAAAAATGTATTTTAACTCTGTATATATTACCCTTAAGTCATTTTACTGTCTTCACTAAGTTTAGCAATGCATTCGTATTAGCTGATGAAAATAGGCACTCACAATGACAGCCAGAGCCAGCTTCTTGTCTTTTTATACATTTTGTCATCCCAGAAACAGTCAGCACATGCTTACTTGTGTTTGAGTAGAGAAAAATACATTAGAGTCTGATAGGACATATTCTTGTACCACAGACAAAACAAATCTTATGTTGCATTTTCTATCAACTGCTGCTAATACATTATTATAAAACTTACCTAGCTCCTCAATTCTTCCTATCATATAGCTTGGAAAAAAAATTTAGGATCATAGGCAAATCAGTTACTTGCATAAAGAGCTTTGTATGACAGACATTGTCTGATTTTATTTCTATAAAATGTTAGCTGTTGTGAATATGATTTAATTAACAAGAAAAAGGGTTCCCCCCTGATTGGCCATGGTAGACAAGTTGCAAAACAAAATTGATTCCTCAAGTTGGTAGAAGGTAAAATTCTGAATGTTTTCAAATTAAATTCAGTAAAAACACATTATTTTTTCATATATGATGTATTCATGCAGAACAACAATCTTTGTATTTTGTAAAAACAAAAAGTGTTTAATAAATGATCCTTTGTAAATAACTTTGGTCTCCCTACAGTGATTTCCTAAATGTTTACAGGTTTTTATGATAATGCTGAAGTGCCAATTCGTCTGCACTTGTGTAAATCCAGATGATCATAATTAGTGAATCATCTACATTTTTTAAATTTCTGAACTTTTTTATTACTGAAAAAAATCCTTGTGTAATAAAAAAGCATCTGAGAATAGGCATGTGGTAAGCCATTCCCCTGATTTGAAGAATATGCCAAATAGATTTCTTTGTATGTTTTATGAAATCAAAGACAAAAGTAGGAGAAAAAGTAATATTATTCACCACAATGTGAGAAACAACACAGTCATACATTTTTGAGCTTATGTATAAATAGAGATGAATTATCCAGTGATTGTTTCTAAGTAAAAATATCCAGAGTTGTTGATGTGAAAATAAGCTAATCAGAATTCTTAGTCCTAGTGGACATTACCAATATAAGAAGTCAAGCATTATGTTAACTTAATGTACTTTGTATCATGCATGATCGCACATACATTGGATATCTACATCCTACTTAATAACTTTATAACACTCTTTTTCTTGTGTCCCATATTTTAACCAAAAATATTTTGAAATATCCAGCAGTTCCCCCATCCCCTAATTAATTAGAAATAAAAATAAAGAACACTAATCCGTAAAAATTTCCAAAAACCTCATTATTGGATTTCATTTGCTTTAGAATGGTGAGACTGACAAAAAAATAGATTTGGTTAATTTTAATTTGCTTAGTCTAGCATGATATATACAGAGTATTCAAGAAATAGAATAATTAGATTGTTCATATCACATTTTTCCCTTTGTGTAATAAATTTTATCACGGCAGTTAGCAATATTTCTAAATTAATTTTTGGAGGGAGGCAATTCAGATTAACATCTTCCAGGCATAAAACAGATACTCTTCTATCAATTACTTGAATGAATACAAAGTATATTTGTACTGATGACATCTACTTGGGTGGACTGACTTTTCTTACTTTGGATTTAAATTCAAAACATCTTGACAGAGAAGTGGGAAGATAAAAAAATCCAATTGAGTTCTATAGGGACAAAGTGGAGAATATTTCATTTCAGCAGGAAAATAATCTCCAGTAATAAGAGGAAAGGACAGCTGAAAAGCAGCTAAAATGAGAGCTAAGGGCTGTGGCCAAATAGAAAGATATGAGAATTACCACTTAGCGTGATAAATGAAGTAGGAAAAAGTGATTCTGAATAGATATGACATTTAGGAAATGTGAAGCATTTGTATTGTGGACCATTCCTTTATTAGAGAATCATAAGCTATTCTAAAATGATGAAGTGAAATTTGACTCTGGAGAACGTTAAGAATCACTAGGCAGAAGAGGCCACTGGCTGACCAAAAGGGGGCAGCATTTTATTCACAGTGGATTAAAGTGATCCACCATATAAGATGCTGGAACACATTAGCAAAATGATGACACACTGACAGGTAAACAAGCAGGCTAGGTTAATTTTAATTGGAAGAACTTACTGTCTTTTTGGAGTATTTTTGTATTCTCTTATCTTAAAAGTGGTGCTTAAGTTTGCTAGACAGTGACTCAACATCCTTCTAGAATTAAAATCCCATAAGGAAACTTCAGATATTCTCATGTACTATCGGGTTTAATTTACTCCAGTAATGACAAAATCTAAAAGAACTTTATTTGTTTTGATTCTACACTGGGATCCTGGCTTGCCATGGTATCTTTTCACATAATGCCCTTTTCATATAATTCTGTGTCAGAGCTTGAAGCTCCATGGAACTTTATAATAGCATGAAAGCACCTTTCTCTGAAAATAGTATGGAATCATGGTTAGAGTGATTTTTCCCACAGGATTTAGAGGGATGAACACTACAAAGTTTTTCCAAAAGCTGATCCACATACTTTTACCTCATTAGTAATATGATCCCAATTATCTCTTACTTCCCATATTTACCTAGGGTTGTCAACCTATATTTTCCCCTTCATAGACCTGAGAACTGAGTTTGCCATTTTGTTGTTTTTTTAAGCAAACTAAATGCACTTAAAATTATCCCACCCACAGTTTTAGTACACTCCTGAATGACATTACATAAAATAAACGTGAGAATGACTTGTGACATTCAATAAGGGCTTTCCTTAGGATAATAGAATGAGATTAGAGGGTGGATAGAAAAGTGAAGTAAATTATAAAAATATATATTTTATGTTTCTAATGCTACTGGTTTTCAAGAACATTTTTAAAATTACTGGCATATTTATAATGGCAAACACTAATTTTCTTCTGAGAGAAGTTTAGAGAAAACTATAGAGCTAAAATAAAATCAGCAACAAGATAGTAGCTATCCTAAGTTAGTGACTAGAAAGCTTTACTGTAAAACGTGTTCACCTTAATTTCTAAATATATTTAGGCGGGTGAATTTTAAGAATAAGTCACTTATACCACGGCCTATTTTCTAATAAAACGGTATTAACATAATTCAGTTAATATTCGAGGTGAGTGGTATTTAGATTACAATGCAATGTTTAAACTATCAAATACAAATACATAATTGGTATAGTTATTTGAACCATTGGGGAATAATTGTATTTTCTTGTTAGCTCCTTTTGTTGCATTCCTTCAGTAAAAAGCAATCTGTAAGTAAAAACAAATTCAGAGCTATTATGAATTCAGCATTTAGTTTGATATTCTAAACACTTCAAATCTTATGAGCATTAGAAATCTGCAGGATCGATCTGCAAATACTGTTATAAAAGTGGGCTTTTTTATTATGTTTTCGTTTTCCCTAAATATGCCTGAAGCTAACCGGAATATTGAAGAACAGTCCTTTTCATGGGTACCTCAACATTTCTGCTTTTAGCTCTTATAAAATAGCACTAGAGGTAGTGGACAAAGGAACAAAAACGGCCCCAGAAAAAGATGGCTACACCAAACTCTGAAAAACCTATAAAATATGTACTTCAGGACATAAATATGGCTTTTCTTTATCTAATTCCCTATTTTATCTAAATTCCCTATTTTAAATACCCTCATCTTGACATTTAAAATGGTTAAATATATTGAGTACATTTAACAGAGTAAACATTTTTTTTTTTTACTTTTATATCTTTTTTTCTCCATAATAGCTACTAACTTTTATTCAAACCCAGCTTCAAACTGTGGTCAAGAAAAAACTCAAGAAAAATGTTTACTGGGTTACAATATATTCAGCCAGCTCAGTGAACCCCCTTTAAGATATTGGTCACTTTTGTGTCAAGATGATTCTCAGAAACACTTTACAATGGAGAATGAATTTGTAAATATAAATTATTGTCACATCCACTTCATGTAAGGGATGATATAGTGATTTAGTATATAGTAATACCAAGTTTAGGCTATAATTTATATTTCTGCCTTTTATGAACTAAATGCACTGACACAAACATGTATTTGCTTTAAATGAAAGAGAAATCACAATGTTAAGGAACAATTACACTATCCTAAAAGTATTAAACATACATTGCATTCTTGCATACATGTTAATAATATTGGTAGTTGAAAACATTAAATATTATTTTTATATTTAGTACACATGTTAACTTTAAAAATATATCATTACTTGCTCAGTTTGATGAAACGTTAGACCCACACTATACGTTTAAAGCCAGACTACTAATCCTAGGTAAATTATTTGCTTGGCTTTCACTTTCTTTAGGGCAGAGTTCAATTTTCTTTGGATTTGCCAACACTGGGATATAGTAATTTTTCATGACATCAGGCCTGTAAAGTGTAAGAGAATGTTTAAGTGTTTAAAAACATTGAAAAAGTGGACAGAGAACATTTTATCTAAAGTGATAAAATTGAAAAAGACTTCTTCAGTTGTTCAATAGAAAAAGATAAAGTAACTCATGACATTAGAAATTTTATAAAAGTAGCATCAACTCAACTTCTTTTAGAATTCATTAGATATTCTTTTCGAATTTGCCTCTCGGACCACCACAAGTTTTGGCAAATTTTGGCTCTGTGGAAAGATGCAATTTTAGCTGATGTCAAAGAATGATGATGGACAAGATCTATCAATTGTATCTAAATGAAATACTTACTGAATGTCATACCACTCATGAGGTTAGAGTCAGAACATTTATAAGGAGACTTTGTCTTATTAGAATGTTCAGTCTGACAACAGACCACAAGTCAGATTGATTAAATGAAAAGATGCTTAATTGTGACCATACTCTTATCTGGTAGCCTCGTGAAGATTCTATCAGCATCTTTACTGTTACCCTGATTACTAAAATGTACTATTGACATAGAAATTGTGCAAGCCTCTTTAACTAGATTTAGGCTTACTTGTTGGCAATATTCAAATTATGTGTAGATGTTTTCTTAGGAGAGATGCTGTCTGCATGTTCTTGGAATATATATGGGTAACAGGAACTTTTTATTTACATTACACAAAATTTTAGAAAATATTTTTCAGTAAAAATGTATATTTTGAGTAATAGTTGAAAGAGCATACATGCTGCTCTGTAAGCTGTTTGTTTTGTTTTGGTTTGGTTTTAATAATATAAGCATATTTAATACCTAAATAGTATTCCCTTATGTGGATGTAGTATGCAATATTGAATAAATCCTTTATTAGTGATTATTTACTCCCCCTCCCCCAAATTTTCCCTAAACAATATTGAAATGAACTTCTTTTTACATTCCTCTTTGCAAAATCTAATTTTTCCCATGAAGGGATTTTTATAGGAAGTAGATTATTTGGGACAAGGAGGTGTGCTCATTGCTAGGAATTTTTGTACACATTGCCGATTTCCCGCCTAAAAATACCAATTTATACACCTACCTATGCTTATGAAAGTTATTCTTTTCCAAACAGCATTTGAATTCTAGGTGGTTCTCTGGGCAGAAGGACAGAAGAATGCAGTGGTCCTATGCTAAAGCCACTTACAAACTATTTAGGGAAATTTAACACATGAAAATAGTTGTCCTTATTTCCATTCCTCTTCTGCTATAATCAGTTCTCCACACTGCGGCCAGAGTGGTCCCTTTAAAATGCAAATCAGATTAGTAAATGGTTCATGGTGACTGCAAATGTAAAATTTCAAGCGAAAGCTGTAGTCCATAATGTAACATTTGTAGATGTTTTTAAAAGGCAAATCAGATCATGTCCCTCCTTTGCGTACAATACTCCAGTGGCTCAGAATAAAAACCAAAACCTTCACCTGGGCCTCAAGACAGGCAAATCTGGCCACAAACTGCTGACTTGTCTGCCAATACTTTCTCTGCACGGCCTGAGCTCCAACCACTCTTGGCTTCCTGCCTACCCTTGACCACGCTGAGTTCATGCCTCTCTCATTCAGGCCTCGCATTCCCCAACCCCTCTGCCTGGAATGCTCTTTCACCACATAGGTCTCGGACTTACTCCCTCATTTCCTTTAGGCTTCCACTTCCTTATATAGGCAATCCCTGATCTTAAATGAAAGGGCACCACCTGTCACATTCTATCCCTTTAAGTAGTATTGTTTTTTCCTTTTTAGCTGTTAGGTAGGTATCTACTGATTTTTTTCCCCCTTATTGATTGCAGACTTTCTGGGAGCAAGGACGTTGTGCATTGGGCTCACTACTCTGTCTCTAGTACGTTGAACTGTCCTTGGAAGCCCGACCACCAGCCCATATCCTGAATCTGTGGGAATTAGAAAAGGGCACTCCAGCCTCAAAATATCAGAATGCCATGCTCAGTGAGCAGAGTGTGCGTTGTAAAACTGCAATGGTAATTGTGAAGTAAATGACATGCTCTGGCGGTGAGCAACGCATGATTTGCGCAATTATAAACATCGATCCTGTGCTTGAAAGGTTATATTACTGAACCAAGTTCCTTTGCCCTGTGAGCGGCAAGCCAAGGTTTGCAACCAAGAAAGAGTTTATTCACAAGGCAGCCAAGCAAGGAAACAGAGAACAAGTCTTAGACCCGCCTCCGTGGAGGCAAGGGGGTTGGGATATTTATGGGCTGCGCCTGGTGGTCCTAAGCTGGCGAAAGGTGATTGGAAGCGGGGAGAGGTGAGGTAATCTGCGGAGGCGTATTCCGTAACTGCGGAATTGCAGCTGCGTATTCAAAATGGAGGCGCTTAGAACAGGAGTCCCCAAACCCCAGGCCGCGGACCGCTACCGGCACCGTTCCACGGCCTTTGAGGAACCGGCTGCACAGCAGGAGGTGGGCAGCAGGTGAGCCAGGGAAGCTTCATCTGCAGCTCCCCAGCGCTCCCCAGCGCTCCCCATCGCTCCCATTACCGCCTGACCACCCCTCCCCCACCCCTGTCTGTGGAAAAATTTTCTTCCACGAAAACGGTCCCTGGTGCCAAAAAGGTTGGGGACCGCTGGCTTAGAAGGATCTGAGGGTGGAGTTTTCCAGTCCTCAGACTTCAAAAGGCCATTCATCTGCACAGGTCCAGTTTTAGGGTCGGTGGGCCCAACCGGCCTTAGCGGGCTCGCACTGGACGAGAGCTGACTCCAAGTTCCTGTAAAACAACTGGGGTACTTGAAGCTGGGAAGGCAGGCAATGAAAGAGAGGGAAAGAAAAAGGAAAAATATCGCCAGCTTCCTCAGTGAAGGCCCTTTACAAGCAGAGGGGTTTTGACAAGCTGTTCCCATATCTGTTGCTCTTCAGGACAAGCTCTAGAGTTCCCCTTAGCCGTCGGCTTCTGTTAAGTCCGTGGGGCATGGTTTCAGCAATAAATATTTGTTGAATTAATTCATGAGTGAAATGACATGACATCCATTTAAAGATATACCTGTAGATCCAAATTCGTTGTAAAATGGAGCTCTGGAACATTTTCTTAATGGGCAGTACATGGGTGTCACAAGCCAAAGCAAAACTTTGTTTATAGTCTTTGAAATTGTACTAATAATATACCAAGTCGGATGAGAATAAATAGGAAGAAAAGTTAAGGAGAATAGGCTTTAACAGATGTTCATTTATAGTTGGAGAGAAAAGGGAAAAATTTCCTTCTGCTCAGGTGCGTGTCCTGAAATTCTCACAATTTTTTTTGCAGACAGTTTGGCTGGTTTCCAAACATACATCATTGCTTGTCTGGTATGAGGAATGCCATCTGTGCAGTATGGAAATCCTTCTTTAAAAATGGACTGCTAATTGTACTCCGGGCAGGTGCTGTTAAAGTGAAATCAGGGGTCAAGCTTACAGTGGTCTAAAATGACTATGCTATGTTGAAAAAGAATGGCATTACCATATTGTAAGATGGAATTTAAGCATGGCATGTAAGCATTCCATTTTGGGGGTGTTGTAAAGGTCAGATTGCATAGCAAAGCTGTAAAACTTTCAAACTACTTCCACCATCAACAATGGAATAAAGCTTTACTTTAAATCAAGGATATAGGCTACATCAAAGTTATATATTTCCTCACTAAAATATCTTTCCAATTATAGTTTTTTCTGAAAATTACATGAAGGAGGAACTGAAAAGTATGACTATTGATTCCAAAATAAATAAATTAATTTTGTAAAATTAGTCAAAATTAGTTTTTCATAGTTATTAAATAGAACCCATTTTATTATTGGAATAAATAGACTCAGTGGAGTCTTTTTTAGCCCTCTGCAGGGCAAAATAACCAATTTATTTTCCTTAAAAGTATTAATTAAATAGAATTATTATAGGCTATCACAGTTATTTTACTACAGATTCATGATGACACACTCACCTGATACTATGCTAATTCGTATAATGCAAGATAGAAAAACCTCTCAGGCAAATTTTAAAGTATGAATATAGATTTGTCTTCTCCAATAAAAAGTCATCATCATTATAAACTCTAACTTCGTTAATGCTTATGGTGTGTGACCTTTCCTATCCGCGATATGGTTAATGCGTTATACCGTTTAATCCCTACAGGAGCTCTGTAAGAGTCCAGTATTGTTCTAGGCTACAGATGAGATAATTGAAGCTTAGCAAGTTAAAGCATCTTGCCTAAACCCATACACCACTAAATGGGGCTTATAGTCAAATCTGTTGAACCCCAAAGCCTGTGTTTTGACCACTCCAAAAATAGTCTCTTCATAAAACAAGCATATTAGGTAGAAGGATTTCCCTTATTAGCCCATCTAATCGCAAAGGAAATGTCCCCAGCAGAGCAAAATATTGTAACTTACATAACCACTTGATATCAGCTAAAATTTCAGCCACTGTAGCCAAGGCAAACAGAGCTACAAACAGGGAGTTTAAAAGGCCCCTCCTTTACCATGAATCTAGTGGGTCTGTTAAAGCCAAGAGACTTAAAGCAGGAAGCTTATTCTTCTATCCAATTCCAATTAGCTCTGTTATCTTGTTTTGTTACCGAGTCCAAGCTCGTACTGCTCGCCACAGGACAGGCCACTAAATAGACTAGTTAGTGGGGCAAGGAACAGCAACTTTATTCAGAAAGCCAGCAGACCAAGAAGATGGTGGATTAATGTCCCAAAGAACCATCTACCCGAGTAATAATTCAGGCTTCTTTTATACAAAAAGGCAGTGCAGGAGCACCGTGGCTGGTTGTTAACAAATTTCTTGGTGCAGGAATCCTTTGTTCTGGCAGCTGTCCATGTAGGTCTGCTCACAATGTTCCTGTAAACCTCCAGCAAGACAATTGTTATTTTCTGCTCTGCAACTTTTTATAAAGGTCAGAGCCTTGAGAATGGGCTATCTTTCATATTTCTGGCTATAGGCAATACTCTCTTAGATGCAGAGCCAGCGTGACCAAGCACAGGCAACAGAGCACAAGGGTTAGAGCTAAAGGAATAGATCCAATACGGAGTCAGATTTATTCTTCTCTGTCACAGTTTCTCATCTTGCAATGGATTCGAATTATCAAATAAGACTTGGAAAGTTGTTACTGCCAGACACTGGGTTTTGAACAGAACTGGAAGCTTAAGTATCAGAGGAGAATCCAGAAAAATGATAAAAAGTCATTTGGAGCTGTTAAAACATAAACTGAGGTATATTAAAACTTTTAAGAGTTTGAGCAAAAAGTGATTCCGATTGGGCAGCAGCAAACCAAAAGTGGTTAGGATCCCACTGCTTGAGGAGAGACTTATGTAGAGAAAGTTTGGAAGCAAAGTAAGAAGATTATTGATTGGCTGTAGCTTATATCCTAGTTGGCTGTTTGTAATCGGTAGTCCTTAGCATTTTAATTTCATGTCCTTGAGGCACTTATAGGCTTAGATTTTGGTTTGCTTACATTGGCTGCCATGGCATTAGAGCCCCCTCAGTCTAATTAATGAAACTAATTACCTTTACATGATAAATCTCTGCATTACAGCAGGATTTAGTTCATTAAGGTGTGTTAAAAACAAGACAACAGGCCCAAAATTGAGTTGCTTATGCTAAATCCCATGTCATCAAACCAAGACTTAATTAATGTTTTGGCTCTCCCAGAAAATGAATCTTCAGTCCTTCAAGGATCACCTGATCGGTACTCGTTAGGTAATCTGTCGATTAGGTAACAGATCTTTGCCATCCCCTAAAGGAAAGTAACTTTGTAATAACCAACCCACTTCTTTGTCAGTATAACTTTCTTGTTCCTGCTCCCTTCTGCCTATAAAGGTTTTTCATTTCCTACATGTCCTCAGAGCTCAGGTTGGAATTGATTTTTACTCAAATAAATAATTAAATTTAATATGCCTCAGTTTATCTTTTAACAGTCCTGGAGTTGGAAGAGGGAACTGAAGAGACCCCCAACGGCCCCAGGAGCAGTGAGCCAGCAGGTGAAGGTACCTGTCGAGCCCCTTCAGTTCACTGTTTTCTTGCTGCCTTTGGAGGTGGGGAGTAAGTCTCTCTCCCATCGTAGCACTGCAGCTTTTGCATCACGAGCTTTCACACTTGGAGCATTTCTGGGTCTGGGGTAGGGCTGGGTCTGCCTGGGTCCAGTGTGAGGTTTCAGGTGGGTAAAATTTTGCTTTAAAACTGCACGAGCAGGTTAACTTTACCGAAGATCATCTTGAATTACAGTGGCCACAGTGGAGAACTTTTAACCTAGGTTAGCTTATCCATTTACCAGGTGCTCTAAAGAAAAAGGGGTCTCAGCCAAACGTTCACCATAAAGGATAGAGGGAAATTACTTTTCCTTCTCCACAGTTTCTGGTGACCAGGGAGAGATTTGCTGGGACAACCCACTTGCTCTAGAGCCTGTAGAAAGGATGCTGGGAAAACTGACAGAAGCCAGCAAAGGGTAAGAATTTTTATCAAAGCTCTCCCAGATGTCTGTTTTTGTTCCCTGGGTAAAAGAGGAAGGTGAAATTTCATATTGCCCCTTTCTTTCACATTGGCAAGAAAAAACATGTGTAAGAGTTAGATCTCTGAATTGTGACTTGTAAATTTGCTTTCAGGTACTCTGGTTGTTGATCCATCCTCTCCAGGGACAGCTACTGCCTTCTTGTTTGGCTTCTTGTTCTGTGTCCTAAGAACTTGGCTTTCTGCCTGACTGGGGCACACAGGTTCTTGTGTGTCCAGGCAGCTTAACCGTCAGGTTGGGGACCCCGAAAATATGGCTTAACAGGAATGTGGGTTTCACTCCATTTATGGCTAGGGTCCCACCAATTGTTGCCGGCTCTCAGGGAAATTGTCTTTCTTTCTTTTGGTTTTCCTTGGGCGTGGCTCTGGATCTTAGGAGGGTGGTACCTTCTTTACTTTCTTTGGGGATGCTTCTTACATCCATGGGATTGTTCAGTACTTCCAGGAATATTGACTATTTGTTCCAGCTGAAACCTGATAAGATTTTCTAAGAAATCTCTATGGTGAGATGTTGGTGAAATTGAAAGCTGATATTCAAAGCCTGATAGGAGCATTTTTTTTTTTTTTAAGGCTTTCTTCCCTAAGCTAAGATTCTGAGGCCTTTGTGGAAGGATTTGCCTCAACATTCCAAAGATATGTTCCAAGTGTAGAACATAGGAAGTTTTTATTTCCACCTTAGTTGAAAATCTTCTCCTTGATATAAAGAAGCAAATTAAAGATAATGTAGTTGGATGGCTGGGTCAGCCTCTTGATATCATTCTGGTTGCAACCCAATTCTTTGAGGAGTGAAAAAACAACTGTACTCGTTTTACAAATCCAGTCTTTACAAGAACAGAAATACAGCTCTAAAAATAATTCAAAGGCCACCTATCCTTTTGATCAGTCCCCAAACCTCCTGTATTCATCTTAAAAGGCTTGCTGATACTGCAAAAGATCTGGACTTAGGAAAAAAAAAACTCTTCCTAGAGAAACTGATACCTTTTCTTAGTGCTTTTGAGAAGTAAATGTTCTACCCAGTCTCCTCTATGAACCCAGAGCTGTAAGATCTCTGTTTACATCTCTCTATATGTTTATGTATATCTATGTATGTACGTTATATAGATGAGTGATTTTCTTTCTACCTCCAATGGAATTTCCAAAATTAATTTGTAAAGACCTCAATTTAACTGGCTTAAAGAAAACTAAGCATTTATATAAATCAAGCATTTTTCAAATTCAAGTGATCTAGGATAGTCTTCAGCAAATAAAAGCTAGTTTAAGCTTGTTGGTTTAATTAAAACAGGCATATCTTTAGAGCTATTAATAGTAAATATAACGCAGGCATGTAACTTTTATTCTACCTAGGTTTACTAAAAGTCAAATAAGCTCATGTTATCTCTGTTACAGAATTTGTCAGTAAGAGAACTTAAGGTGATGATTAGCTGTTCAATGTCTCATGAAATTTTCACAAGTAATCTAAATATATTGTTAACAAATAAGTTAAATAGAAATAAGTAAGATAAAAGTTTATAAATGAGCTTTTCAACAGTAACTATGCTTTATGGTATGTCTACTTAAAAATAGTTTCCAAAATCTTTTTGGTAACTTGAATCCTTACAGTTATGCTGATAAAATTAAATGATGAATATTCATTGAATATCTAGACTGTTTTGGAATAAGATAAAATACTGAAAAATTAATTACTGAACACAGGTTTATTCATTTTTGGCTTTCTTTTACCAAGGAGCTAGAGATATTTGGGTCTACTAGTAAACATGTCTGTGCCACATTGGAAAATTAATTACTGAACATAGGTTTATTCATTTTTGGCTTTCTTTTACCAAGGAGCTAGAGATATTTGGGTCTACTAGTAAACATGTCTGTGCCACACTGGAAAATTTACTATGAGGAGGAATACATCAATACTTCTAGAAATTCAGAAATGTATTTATAAATTTGCCAATATATAGAATGCTAGCATAACAGACAGTCCACAATTGCTTACTTCTTAGTTTTCACTAGGAATTAAGGATTCTAAGGGTTAAGAATTCTAATAAATATATGTAATTAAAACTACTTAGAGGGTGAAAAGAAAGAACTGTGTACAAAAAGTAGGTAAGGAAAGTAAAGTGACTGGTTGTTCCAGAATGAGTAAAAGGAAAAAAAATAGGACAAAAACTGAATGGATGTAAGAAAGTTTAGAAGGTTTGTGGAAAAGGAATCCTGGGAAAGAAATTTTATATGTGCTCAAGCTTGCTAAGATTCAATGGGATTTATTTAAATTTTTAAAAAATGAGGTTTAATATTAAAAGTATGCTGGTGCAAAACTAGAATTTGATTTTCTTTCTGTTGAAAGGACAAAGTTTGTTTAGATGTTGGTCTTCTCTTATAAGAAATTGTAAACAAAGATTTTGCTTTACATTTAAGTAATCTGCCTGAACGGCAAAGATTTTCCATCTTAAAATAATTTACTGTGCTTCCCATTGTCTTTATCAGGTCTTTGATTACTTAAGAAAACCCAGTCTTTTCAATGTTAACAACTATACAACCTTCTGTTTTTGCCTTTAACATCTTTTACTGTCACTTTGGTTAAATAGAAAATTAAATGGTATTTCATAATGATTCTGAATTCCTCTCATGTAATCTAAATTTTAATTGAGAAATTAATCTACCACGTATATTTGTAGTGAGTGACTCACTAGCCAAAACCTATAATCCATTTTTAGCTAATGTAACCATAAAATATGCAATGTAACCAAACTATGTAGGATAAGCAATGTTAGATTTTACCAACATTGATTAATGAGTGATTACTTTTATGATGGCATAGGACTATTCTATTACTTAGACCTTATTATGTGATTGTCTCTGAAGAGTTCAGTGGCTTGTTGTGTGTGTTGCTTGGCTTATAATTGAATTTTGCTATTAATTTATATTATCTGTCTTTGCTCAATGATAAATAAAAGTTTTTTTTTTTAAATTTTTTTCTAGAGGTCTATGTCAGACACAATACCTCAGGGTCCTGCTTTTTATAGGTTCAGTCCTTTACAAATGCCAGTGGATTTATCCAGTCTTCCATCTGAGGGGATGATTCAGGCGTATCTCTGCCTATGACATTATAGCAAGTAGTTGGCAGGGACTACTTTCAATAATCAGGGACTTTTAATGTCTTGGATTAGCTTTAAATGAGCTCTGCAATAGGGAACTCTCTGTGAGGAGGACATGAGTATGAGCTGAAATCTAAGTAGATGAACTGAGATTCTGGATCAGTTGTTATAGATTGGCTCTTAGACACTTTCACCACTTTTCTGAAAATGGATATAGTTGTTTTTTAAAATTGCCCAAATCAACCATTTGATCTTCCTACCAAAACAAAGGTGTATACTTTTCCTTTCATGAAATGCTTTGTAAACCTATTCATTCTTCATGTGTATCCAATATAGACATTCTTTTTAGATCTCTGCCACTCTCTCTTTACTATAATAAAGAAAAAAATACATTTATAAGGTATATGTTTATATAGAATACAATAAGTGCATATTTTACTTTATATAATCTGTTTCTAAATGAATTCATCAATTTTCATCAATTGTTTGTTTCCTTATAAAGCTCAGAGCTGATTTAAAAACCACTATTCTCAATGGAAAGAAGTAAAATTCCTTGGAAAGGGATTTTTAGGTAAATATGCTGAGAGAGAAAGAAATTAACATAGAATATCATGTGTTAAGATATGTAATATAAATTAGATAAAGGCTTGCAAACAATTGAAAATGTAAATCATTTTTTAGTTATATACAGTTTTCAAATATTATTAAAGCTTTCTGTATAACCTGGGATTGAGACAGGAATGTCTTCTGTAAAGTTGCAAACTGAGGAGAATGTGTTTCCAGCATATACTGATATTTCAGTAGTATCAAATTCACAGTTGAATGGAAAAACTATGCTGAGATAAAATTTTTTTAATTGACTGTGAGCCTAGGAATTCTACTTCATATATGTAAAGTAATACTTCCATTTCACTTTTATAAATTTATTTTCTTTTATGCACTTAAGAGAGTTCATTACCAACATGACAATCTGTACTTTTTCGACTTTAACCACATAGCTATTTCAGATGAGCTTTAACAGGTGGCATTCACATCATGTATATTCAGGCTGCCCAGTGATGGCAAATGCAAAGAGTCAGGTCCAAACGTATAAAAAATATTGTTTTTCTAGACAGTTTTCCTGTAACAGGACACATCTCCACCTGGAACAAATCCACAGATACTTCAAAGTGTAGTAAATCCCCATCCAAGCTTATTTACTCTTTCATTTCTTAAACCCAGTCCTCCTGTATGTCCTACTCAAGTGATACCACTACCATCCTCCTAGATGCTCAAATTTTAATTCTGAGTCTCTTCCTTCTGACTCCTTCCCTGCCCTCAAACTCAAATTGATGGTCGATAGTTCAGTTAACTTCATTTTACGTCCACCCCTTACACTCCACCTTTGCTGTCATTAACTTTACCAAGACACTCATTATTATTAGAGACCTGGATGATTTTACATTCCTGCAGAAGGATTCAGGTTTGCTTCTGGCATTCTTTTGGGTAGGAACACATAATTCAATTAGGAATGAGGTGTTTTTTAGCTGAGTTTGTCTACTTGAGGCTGGTCTATTTCTAATTCATCCTTATTCTAGTTTGTTTGAGCCTCTCTTCATTATTGGAAACAGAACTGTAATTTTTGTCCCACACTTTACACCCAATCTTAGTCCCATCAAATTATTGAAAGTTTTGCTGAGCTTCTGATTTTATCATTTACTTCTTTCAGCTCACTTATTTAGCCCCTGCGCTGATGCTTAGAGTCAGCAAATGGTTTAATGCAGAAAAAGTACTAAATGTCAGAATCGCTAAAATTCGCTTCCCTTCTCCTCAGGACCAGGGCTTATCAAGTCCTGCCTGGATCATTCTCTAATGCCTTCAAATAGAGATGCTTAAAAAAAAATTTTTTTTTGAGGTGACGTTCACATAACATAAAATTAACCCTTTCACAGGAGATCAATCCAGTGGCATTATGTACATTCAGAATGTTGTGCAACCACTGTTTCTGTCTACTTCCAAAGCATTTTATCAACGTAAAAGAAAAACTCGCTAACCATTAAGCAATTACTTCCCATTAACCCCCTCACCCTCCATCAGTTTTCTGCCTCTAAGGATTTACCTACTCTGGATATTTAATATGAATGAAATCATTCAATATGTGACCTTTTGTGTCTGGCTTCTTTCATTTAATATAATGTTTTCAAGAATCATCTATGTTGTACTATGTATTAGCACATCATTCATTTAAAAATTTTTTTTAATTGAAGTATAGTTCATCTACAGGTTTACAAGTTTCAGGTGTACAGTACATATTCTTTTTCAGATTATTTTCCCTATAGGTTATTACATAATGTTGAGTATAGTGCCCTGTTCTATACAGTAGGTCCTTGTTGGTTATCTATTTTGTACATAGTACTGTACTGTCTATATGTTATACCAGCTTCCTAATTTATACCTCACACACCCCCTTTCCCCTTTGGTAACCATAAAGTTGTTTTCTATGTCTGTGAGTCCCCCTCTCTTTTGGAAATAAGTTCATTTGTGTCTTTTTAAAATTTTAGATTCCACATATTAGTGATATCGTATGATATTTATCTTTCTGTGTCTGGCTGGCTTCTCTTAGTGTGATAATCTCTAGGTCCATCCATGTTGCTGCCAATGGCATTATTTCATTCTTTTTATGGCTGAGTAATATTCCATTGTATATATAGACCACATCTTCTTTATCCGTTCATCTGTCAATGGGCGTTTTAGTTGCTTCCACATCTTAGCTATTGTAAATAGTGCTGCAATGAACATTGGGGTGCATATGTCTTTTCCAATTACAGTTTCCTCCAGATATATGCCCATGAGTGGGATTGCTGGATCATATGGTAGCTCTATTGTTAGTTTTTTAAGAAACCTCCATACTGTTCTCCATAGTGGCTGCACGAATTTACATTCCCACCAACAGTGTAGGAGAGTTTCCTTCTTTCCATACCCTCTATAGCATTTATTATGTGTAGACTTTATGATAATGGTCATTCTGACCGATGTGAGGTGATACCTCATTGCAGTTTTGATTTGCATTTCTCTAATAATTAGCGATTTTGAACATCTTTTCAGGTGCTTCTTGGCCATCCCTATGTCTTCTTTGGAGAAATGTCTATTTAGGTCAGCATATCATTTATTTTTATGGCTGAATAATATTCTATTTTATGTTTACATCACATTTTGCTTATCTGTTTATTTGTTAATGGACACTTGAACTGTTCCCACCTTTTGGCTATTTCAAATAGTGCTGCTGTAAGCACACATATCCAAGTATTTGTTAAGTACCTGTTTTCAGTTATTTGGTATATATACCTAGAAGTGAAATTGTTGGATCATATGGTAATTCTTTGTGTGTACTTTTTTTTTTATAATAGTAGCCATTCTAATGGGAGTGAAGTGGTATCTCACTGTGGTTTTAATTTGCATTTCACTACTGACTATTCTTGAGCATCTTTCCATGTGCTTGTTGGACATATGTATATCAGGTTTGGAGAAATGGTTATTCAATAATGCTAAGATGTCAGTTCTTGCCAATGCAGTCTATTTAACACAATCTCAATCAAAATCCCAGCAAGTTATATTGATTCTGAAGTTTAAATGAAAAATCAAAAGACCTAGAATAACCAACATAGTACAGGAGAAGAAAAACAAAGTCAGAGAATTGACACTAACCAACTTCAAGACAATATAAAGCTACCATAATCAAGATGTGTGGTATTGGTTAAAGAAAAGAAAACTAGATCAATTGATCACAACAGACAGCCCAGAAATAGACCCACACAAATACAGTCAATTGATCTTTGACACAGGGCAAAGGCAATTCAATGGAGAAAGAATAGTCTTTTCAACAAATGATGCTGGAACAACTGGACATCCATATACAATTTTAAAAAATGAATCTAGACATAGACCTATGCCTTTCACAAATATTAACTCAAAATAAATCATTGGCCTAAATATGAAATGCAAAACTATAAAATTTTTAGAAGATAAGCTAAGAGAATGTCTGATGTTGGGTTTGGCAATGACTTATTAAATGGAACACCAAAAATGTACTCCATGAAAGAAAAATGTGATAGGTTGGTCTTTTTGAAATTAAAAACTTTTGCTCTGTGAAAGACACTAAGACAAAGGAAATACAAGCCAAAGTCTGGGAGAAAATATTTGCAAAACACATATCTGATAAAGACTTTTATCCAAAACATACAAAGAAATTGTAAAATTTAACAGTAAGAACGCAAACAACTGAATAAAAAATGGATAAAATATATGAAAAGACCCTTAACCAACAAGATATACAGATGACAAGTAAGCATACGAAAAGATGTGCAACATCATAAGTCATTAGGAAATTCAAAATTAAAACAATGAGATACTACTGCATACCTATTTAGACCAAGATTAGAAAAATAGCAACACCAAATTTTGGCAAGGGTGCAGAGCAACAGGAACTGTCATTTATTGCTGGTCAGAATGCAAAAGTATAACCATTTTGAAAGACATTTTGGTAATTTGTTATGAATCTAAATATAATGTTACCATATGATCCAAACACTCAAACTCCTCAATGTGTACCCAACTGAGTTGAAAACTTATGTCTACATAAAAACCTGCACATAAATGTTTACAGCAACTTTATTCATAGTGGCCAAAACTTAGAGGTAAAAAAGGTATACTTCAATAGGTAAATGGATAAACCGACTGTGGTACATCCATATGATGAAATATTATTCAGTGATAAGAATAAATGAGCTGTCAAGCCACAAAAAGAAATGAAAGGACTTTAAATTCATATTGGCAAGTTAAAGAAGTTGATCTAAAGAGGTTATATAATGTATGATTCCAACTGATTGACATTCTGAAAAAGACAAAACAATAGAGACAGTAAAATGAACAGTGGTTGTCAAAAGGAGGGCAGAAGGGGAGAGGTGAATAGGTGAAGAACAAGAAATGGATTAAAAAAAAATTTAAAAAAAAGAAATGGATTTTTAGGTGTACAAAATACTAATCTGTATGATTCTGTAATAGTAATAGATCTATGACATTACACATTTTAAAAACGCATAGAACTCTACAATACAAAATGAATTTTAATATAAATTATAGATATCAGTGGATTAAAAAATAGAAAATTAATAAAATAAAGCCATGTATAATATTTGCATTAGCAATAATCCATATTCAAAGAATTTTATTTTCAGTTGTTTTCAATTATTTATGCATTTAATTAGGCCCTAGTTTGCAAACTAACATTTTGTAACTTTCTCTGGTATTTATTTATTGATGTCATACTAATCACTAATTTAATGGCTTACATCAAGTTTGATTTTCCTTTGGCATTCTGTAACTGTAAATACGATGGAGAAATTTGGGTATCGTTATTTGCTTTACATTATACTGAAGTGTCTAATTTTTCAATCATCTAACTGACTTATTTCTCATGATCTCTTCTACACCCCCCCACCCACTTAAATGTGGTTCTGCACTTATCTCACATCTCTTTTTCCTCTCTATCTATCCTACTTTTGTGAATTTATTTCCCAGGTCTATGCAGTTGAATGTTTATCATTGCCATATTTAAATTTCTAACTTGGACATTCAAAATTTTGCTATAAATGTCTTATTTGACCTTTCACCTCAAAACTCAACATATCTAACACTGAATTTATCATCATTTTCCAAAATGCACATCTTCTCATTCCCATGAAATGTGCCCTCATGCTTATAAGAACTCAGCCTTGAATAGTTGGAAAAATTATTTCAAATACCCTCTTTCCCCAGAGCCAGGCTTCCATTTTAATGGCTCTTTTATCCATATCTTTTATCTGATTCCCATCATCACTACCATGTTCTGACCACGTCATATCTGAAGCCATTTCTGAAGCCTGCTAATGGTCCCTCTACTCCACCTTCTAGGTCTTCCAATTCTTTTTATCAAATTCTGCGGGTTTGATTTTCTGTTAACACCATTTTCACACACTAACTTTGCTTAAGAAACGCAGGGTTCAATTGTCATAGACTGGCATTCATCGTCTTCCATAATTTGACTCTTGGATACCTCTTCATATTTCACGCTCACTACAGGAATATACCAGCCCTAGCAAAAGAAAAAAAACAACACAAAAAAACAAAAAGCAAAACAAAACCAAAACAAATAAACAAAAAACTCTTGATTTGTTCACAGAATTTGTCTCCAGGCATACATTCCCAATAAGTATATTTTATTCCCTTCTCACTCTCACCCAAATATCAACATCCTACTCATCTCCCACCTTCTCTGTTCTCACTCTTTTCAGTTTCTGTAGCTCTATTGATTTTACTATTACATTTTATTGTAACTCATCTTTTTATGTCCTGTTTCCACAACATCATTGCAAGTTCTTGTTGGGGCGAGGGGAGTTTCCTATCCCCAGCCCAGATAATGGCCATAATTTATACCCTGAAGTGCAGTGTTTCCTACAATGAATAGTAACCTTGCAGTCATAAAAAGTCCATAAGAGAAAATACCACAGAAAACTTCTCTTCTGAATGAGAGGTGGCATGTTTTGACATTTATTGATTGAAAAATGCTTACAGAGATCTTACTTTTTGTAAGAACCTGGACTGGGCTGTAGGATACCAGCAATGAAGAAAACACTAGCATTTTTATTAATTATTTTACTAAGCATATTGCATTTTGCCTTCTTAACTTTCTAGGGCCTGTACCTTTTTAAAAAAAAGAGTTATCAGACATGTGCTGTATAAATATTTGCAAAGTTAAGGAGAAAAATTCTAGTACTCAAAGCAGCAAGGAAATTCTTTGAGGAAAAAACTATTTAAACTAGAGCCATATGCATCCTTTTCTATGTGGCCATACTATGCCAAGGAGACAGGCCCTAACTCTGCTTTATACATTAGCACAATGGAGTTTTTCCAGGCGGGCCAGTGTCTATGCCAAATTTGCCTCGGTGAAATCTACAGAACAGGCTTTCCTATTTTAAGAACTCATAAGCTATGAAGACAGAAGTCATCCAAGTATCTCCATTTTCAGAGCTCATAATGGCAGTATTTCTTTCAGCTTCCTCAAACTTGCTTTGAAATAGGTTTGCATTTTGTGGTGATTCTTAAAAATTAGTAAGTTCTGTAAAAGTCATGCTCTGTTGGATCTTGGTTCATCCAACATTTCTCGGGATATTTATATTTTTATATTAACAAGAAACCTGTTATGTAATACTTGTTTGCAGCAGGAGTTATTAAAATCATGCCCTTTAGATTTTTGTTGGAAATTAGAAATGAGTTCATTTCAAATTTCTTCATATCTATATCTGTACTCTGCTAATTTAATAAGGATTGCAAAAAATTTAAAATGAATTAACTGGCACCCTTCATAATGACATGGGGTGATTAAATGTCTTCACAAGGATGGTAATAGCAACCTCTGCTAATAATTGCTAGAACCATAATTATGTCAAAAAATTTTATTTCCTTTTGAGACTGTGTTTACAGTAAGAATTCTCCAGCAATACAGAACTGGGAGAAAAAGAAGAAAAATAACTGAAAGAATAAATAGAACATAAATAAACATATGGCAAGATGACAGACTTAAATAACCATATCAATAATTACATTAAACGTAAACATTCTATGTACCACAATTGTCAGGAAGCATTTGTCAGAATGAATATAAAAGCAAGACCAAACTATATAATGTCTACAGAAAATACTCTTAAATATAAAGATCCAAATAGATTACAAGTAAAAAAAAAAAAAGATATCCAGTGCTAGCACTAACCAAAAGAAAGCTGAAAGGGCCATATTATTATTAGACAAACTAGATTTCAGAGAAAAAATATAAATACTGCTAAAGAAGTGTATTTCAAAAAAAAGTATATTTCATAATGATAAGAAGCCTACTGATTAAGATGATATAGCAATCCTAAATATTTACCACCTAATAACAGAGCTCTAAAATACATGGGAAAAAGCTTATAAATCTAGACGGAAAATAAAGAAATCTAAAATTATAGTCAATTTTAATACCACCCTCTCAAAAATAAATTGAACAAGTAGAAATCTGTAAGGACATAAAAACTTAAACACTAACAACTTGGTGTATTTGATATTTATGTAACACTTCAGACAACAGCAAACTATATATTTTTTTCCCTAGTGTATAAGAAACATTAGGATAAACCATCTTCTGGGCTATAAAACAAGGCTCAATAAATGTGAAAAGTTTCAAGTCTTAAAAAATACATCCTTTAAATACAAAATGAAACTAAATTAGAAATCAATATCAGAAAGGTCTCTAGAAACATTGAAATATTTGCAACATATATAACACACAGCAAAAACTATATATAAAAGAGTAAATCATAAAGGAAAAATATGGAAAACTAAATAAAAACAAAAAATAACATAACAAAGCTTATCTTATTCTCAGATGACATTTTAATTTGTATATAGAATGTCTGTATCTACAAGATACCTACTAGAACTAATTAGTGAGTTTAGCAATTTGTAGTATGTAAAATATAAGTTTAATTGTACTTCCATATACTAGTAAGGAACAATTAGAAATTGAAAGGATGAATACCATTTACAATAGCATCAAAAATTATGAGATAGGGATAAATATGACAAAATTTGGTCAACAACTATATACAGAAAGCTGTAATACACAGTGAGATAAAAAGAAGTCTTAAGTAAGTGGAAAGATGTATCAAATTAATTGATTGGAAGACTCAAGATGGTTAAGATGTTAATTCTATCCAAATTGATCTATAGAATCCATGTAAGCCCGATTAAAATCCTATCAGTTTTTTGGTAGAAATTGACTACAAATTCTAAAATTCATATTGAAATTCATATGACCTAGAATAGTCAAAATAGGTTTGAATAAGAAGAACAAAGTTTGAGAACTAATACTACTAATAAGTGATTTCAATACTTATTACAAAGCTCCAATAATCAAGAAAATGTATTGATGTAAAGATAGACAAGTACATTAATGGAACAGAATACAGGGTCCAGAAATAGGTCTGCACATATATGGTCAACTGGTTTTCAACAAAGAAACAGAACAGTTCAGTGGAGAGAATATAATCTTTTCAATACATGTTGCTGGGACAATTGGCTATCCAAATGCAAAAAAAAAAAAAAATAGTTATGAATTTTGGTCCGTACCTTGCACCATATACAAAAATTAACTGAAAGCATTTCATATACCTAATATAAAGCCTAAAACTATAAATCTTGTAGAATACAGGAGAAAACATTTGTTTTCATGGGTTAGACAAAGATTTTTTAGGTGTAAAGCAAAAGCACAATACATAAAATAAAAACTTAAGTTGGACTTCATCAAAATAAAAAAAAACTTCTGTGTTTCCAGAGACAGTGTTAAGAGAATGGAGACAAGCCTAAGGCTGATAGAAAATAAATTCAAATCATAATTAATAAAGGACTTATATCAAAATATATAAAGAATGCTCAAAACTCAATAAAAAGCAAAACAAAAGCAACAATGAAAAACACAACTCAATGAAAAGATGGGCAAAAGATTTGGACAGACAGTTCACCAAAGGAGTTATAGAGCTGGCAAATAAGCACATGAAAAGGTACTCAACATTAATATTCATCACCTATTTGAAAAGCTACAGTTAAAAGAATTGAGTATGCTGAGTATTGCAAAGGATAGGAACTGGAACTCTCATACTCTCACTCTTGGTAGAATTGTAAAATTTTATGACAACTTTGGACAGCAGTTTGGCAGTTCTTAAAACGTTAAACATACACTTACCCTATGATCCAGCCATTCCACTTCCAGGTATTTCCCCAAGAGAAATTAAAGCATTTGGTCGTACAAAGATGTGTATGTGAATGTTCACAGCAGTCTTATTAGTTACAGTAAAAAAACTGGAAAGAACTTAATGTTCATTAACAGATGAATGAATGAACAAATTATGGTACGTCCATGTAATGGACATTATTCAACAATAAAAATGAATAAACTATTGATATACACAAGTTGCATGACTCACAAATGCTGGGTGAAAGAAGCCAGCAGAAAAGAAATATAGCACCTACAATATTATTCCATTCAAGGAACATTTTAAAAATGTAAACTAATTTGTAGTGACAGAAAGTACTTCTGTGGTTGGCTGGGGCTGGGGATAGAATTAGGGGGTGGTTTATGGGGACAGAAGTAGAAGGATATACTCATCTTCCTTCATTTACGAAGGGGTTACATCCTGATAAACCCATCATAAGTTGAAAATGTTATAAGTTGAAATGCATTTAATACACCTAACCTACAGAACATCATAGCTTAGCCTAGGCTGCCTTCAACATGCTCAGAACATTTACATTAACCTACAGTGAGACAAAATCATTTAAAACAAAGCCTATTTTATAATAAAGTATAGAATATCTCATGTAATTTATTGAATACTGTATCGAAAGAGAAAAACACATTGTTGCCTGGATACAGAATGGTTGGAAGTGTATAGGTTGTTTACCCTTGTGATCAAGTGGTTCATTGGGAGTATCATACCACATATTGCTACTGAACCAAACTTGGGTCTGCTCGTCCACACACAGTAAATGCAATCTACTGACACCAGATTGTGGTAAAGGAAAGTACAGCGTTTATTGCAGGGTGCCAAGCAAGGAGAACAGGCAGCTCATGCTCGAAAGATCCAAACTCCCTGATGGCTTTCAGGGAAGGGGTTTTAAAGGCAGTGTGAGGGAGGGGGCCACATGGGGCATGATCATCTCATGCTCAATTCTCAGATTGGTTGGCATCAAGGTGAAGTTTCAAGCATCATCAGCCTTCTGGTTTCAACCAGTCTAGGGTCTGTGTTCTTGCAGTCAGCAGTTTTCAGTCTGCTTCCTGTAAAAACGACTTAGGAATGTGTGTCAGGCCTTTATCTATAGCTTTCAGGGAACTGTGAATTCAGTGATTCTGCTGTGTGTTGGATTTATAGTTGAAATTGTTAATAGTTTCACAGTGCAACAGCTATTCTTTGTTTCTGCATCTTCACATTTCTTAAACATTAACTCTTGAGTCAGCCTTTTGAGACTCAAGAGAGGCCCGGGAGACTAAAGTAAAAGCCTTTTACTCCCAAGGATAGGGACACAGGGGCTTGTATATGGTTTCAATGCCCCCTTTTCTTTTTTTTCTTTTCTTTTTTTTTTTTTTTTTTTTTT
>NW_020175410.1:1753565-1789031 GCF_003031525.2 Neophocaena asiaeorientalis asiaeorientalis
CTGCATTGGCAGGCGGACTCTCAACCACTGTGCCACCAGGGAAGCCTGCCCCCTTTTCTTTGATACTACTCAATCTTGAGGGGAACGGGTTCAGGAAAAAAAAAGGAGTAAAGTTTTGGGTTGAGAGTTAATCATAAACTCAGCAGAGGAACTCAGTTTTAGGGGGACTCAGTTTCAATATTGCAAGCATGGGAAAAGACCAAAATCCAAAATTTGAAGTATAGTTTCTACTGAATGCATATCTTTTTCACATCATCCTAAAGCTGAAAAATCGTGAGTTAAATCCTCATTAACTTGGGGACCATCTGTACGTACTATAAAGGCTGTGAGGAAATTTTGGATGTGACAGATATTTTCATTATCTTAATTATGGTGATAGTTTCATGGATGTGTACATACATATATGAATAATGGACTTTAAATGTGTATAGCTTGTTGTATGTCAATTATACCTCAATAAAGCTGTTTAAAAATACTTTTATCCAGGTTGCACTTTGAATGAATCTTTTATCTTGCATGATTTTGGAAGAACATGCCTTGGTAATTTGGAAAATATATGTCACCAAATTATGCTGTTAAGCTAATGATGGCCTCTACAAATTTTCCAAGATGATAGTTTTTCATTCAGAAGCTAGAATTCTTGTCAAATTGGCAGACTGACTGACTTCAGTTTCTTGAAAATGTCTCTAAGTACTAAAGTCAGAATAACCATGGTTTGTCATTATGTCAAAATGGTTTCTATGAAAAAAGTGGAGAGTTAAGCTCACAACTCAATCATAAAAGTGCTTTTTCTTGAGATTTACATTATACTTCAATGTGCAATAGCAGGGCTTGATGAGCACTCCCATCATGTCACACAGAATATTACAAAGATGTGCACTCAAGGGTTGAGGTTTTAATGTAATTAACAATTGTAACTGCTTCAGCAAGGACACGTTTAAATGTAACTGTTTTTTCCTTTTTGTTTTGCACTGCCACTGTGCAGTGATGAAGAGTACGCTGATTCCTAGTACAGTTTGTTGTCAGCAGTTTTCCCCACCATTGCTTTTGTACACAGTGAAAAAGGCATATAATGTCTTAGTGAACAATGTATAATATTAAATAACATGTATTGTTTATACATTATTAACTGTAAAAGTTATTTATATTTTTGTTTTTTTTAATTTGTTTGTTTGCTTCTTTATTTAAAAGAAATATTCCAATCACCAAAAAGTTGGATTACAATAAATACAAAGAACTTTTTTCCTGAATCAATTTTGAGTAGATTGCTGATCTGCTTCTGTTATATTATAATTTAAATATATTTATATATTATATACTGCAAAATATATTAAATAATTATAAAATTATATAATTAATAACATAAGTAAACAACTATTTTATATGTTTTATATAAATAAACAACTATTTTATATGAGTTGTGGTTTAACTCATATGCATTGCTCTCATGATAATGATACTTTGAGTCTGTAAAGCTTGATCCCCTTGAGTTTATAGGCTTTGTTTATTCTTTTTTTTTTTTTTTTTTTTTTTGAGCCACCAGGGAAGTCCGGCTTTGTTTATTCTTTATATTCTAATGTTTAGTCCAAGGTCTAGCATATGGTAGGCGCTCAATAACTATTAAGTAAATGTATAGCTGCCATGATATTCTTGTGGGTCCAGGGAATACTGTGATATCCTTTAAATAATTTCATCTGATACAACTTCATTTTTCTCCACCCATTCTATTGTAAAACAGAATTATATATATTGCCATATATATAAATTTTTAAGTATAATACACACACCCCTAACCTATAGGTGCTGGCCAAAATGCAGCTTTTGGTTTGGCATTCTCTGTACTGAGTCTGTGCTACACTTGGTAGTAAGTGCCGTTTTCAAGAAAGGGAAGGAAGGAAATTAATGTTTTTCGAGTGCCTACTTTTTGCCTCACACATCATTTGATTTAATCTTTATAATAATCCTAGGTATGAATTACGATAACAAGACAGTTGCAGTCATCCTGCATGCCCTGCTTGTAGAGGGCCAGGCAAATGGAAGAGCCTCAATAAAGAGTCGTTGAAGAAATAAATATCATTTAAATAAAATTATTTTAGTTGAGAAACAGAGGAAGCAAAGCATCAGAAACTTTAAGCAACTTTTTCAGAGTTTTGTTAGAATCACTAAATGGTTTGAAATGTACATCTGGCCGAGCCCAAAGCCTGGGAATTCACATCATGCCCTAGTGTGACACTCGGAAACAGGCTGTCAACTCTCTGTGACAGCTCAGCGTTACGAGTTTTGTTTTCTAAATTAGTCTGGTTTTATTTGACTTCAAGGAAAGGACTTTATGTCTGACCCTTGAACAATCTTCCAGAATAATAATGGCAATGTCCATTTCATCCCCGATTAACTGGCTGATTCTTTACAGCTCCTTTCCTAGAGGACGCTACAGCTCTGTGAGTAACATGCTATTGATTTTCAGGGCCCAATTTTCCTCTAAAAAAACTTGCAGGAAATTGATACCAGTGGTGGTAGCTATTATGTTTCACATTCTTACAGCCTCCAGGAATCTGGCTGCCTGAGTTTTATCATGTAGCATGTTAGGGAGTGAGATTCAACCAGGCCTTGATTTACCATCGCCTTTGAAGCTTCACCAAGCAACCTGGCTCAGTCATGATGGCCTAATCCAAGCATATTACATTTTCTGTTAGATATGTCAGTGCCATATATATAAATTTTTAAGTATAATACACACACCCCTAACCTATAGGTGCTGGCCAAAATGCAGCTTTTGGTTTGGTATTCTCTGTACTGAGTCTGTGCTACACTTGGTAGCCAGACTAATAATAAATGTCATATAAATCTCTAAAAATAGACCACTGCCAATTTTGATATAGTCTGCAAACAGTTGGAAAAACAGTATAAGAGTCACTTTTTCAAGGATGGTCTCTTTTTTGTTAGCTTATTTAATATTACAAAATAATGTTAAATGACAGAAATAAATTACATTGGCTCAGCTCTGAATAGGATTTCAAATGTAATAAGTGACTGCTTATTTCACGTTGTTCTGTCCATAGCTTCTCTCCAATTTGCACTTCATGAGTTGCATTTAGTTGAGGTCCAGGATTCAGAAACTCAAGCAGGAAGCATGTGGGGATTCTCTGCTTTGAAGTGTGGATGGGTTAGAAATAACCTAGAGAAGTGAGAACATTGCCTGCTTTCCAAGTGGGCTAAATTTCTGATCCCACTCAAGTTGGGTGGATATCATTATGTCTTCTAGATATTTACATATCTAAATGGATTTAATGTGAAGCATTCTGAAGTTAGCAGGTGGGAAAATTCTAGTTTTTTTTAATTTTTACTTTTTAATTTATATTGTTTTTTAAAATATGGCTGTTTGAATCAGACTTCACTGTTTCAGTTTTCACCTCCCAGGAGGGTCAATATGACTATATTCTACCTCCTTCTTGTTGCTCCCTTTACAGTCCTTTCTGCTAAGGCACTGAGCACATTATATCCCAAGGGGTGGGCTCACATGGTTGTCAGTAACAAAACTGCAAGCTCCTCAAAGTTAGGTTCTTTATCTTTGCCACCTTTAATTCATAGTGATGGTCAAAAAAACGTTGTATTTACCTTCATCATAGTTCTCTTCGACTTTGGTTGCGTTTTAAGTTATAAATACGACCTTGAATAATTTAAGTATGCCTTCTGACCCCCAGCTTCCTCATTTGTAAAATGGGATAAAAATATACACCTTGGGAGACAAGGATTAAATAAGATAATACAGTATTAGTTAAATTTTAGTCATGTGAGTATCAAATTTGACAATTCTGCCAGGCCAATCATTTATTAAGTGTCTTTTAAGTTAATTGCATTTAAAAAATAATACAACTGGGACTTCCCTAACAGTCCAGGGGTTAAGACTTCACCTTCTAATGCAGGGCATGCCGGTTCAATCCCTAGTCAGGGAACTAATATCCCACATGCCTCCCAGCCAAAAAAAAACAAAAACAAAAAAACCCCAAAAACATAAAACAGAAGTGGTATTGTAACAAATGCAATAAAGACTTGAAAAATGGTCCACGTCAGGCTTCCCTGGTGGCACAGTGGTTGGGAGTCTGCCTGCCGACGCAAGGGACACGGGTTCGTGCCCTGGTCCGGGAGGATCCCACGTGCCGCGGAGTGGCTGGGCCCGTGAGCCGTGGCCGCTGAGCCTGCGCGTCCAGAGCTTGTGCTCCGCGACGGGAGAGGCCACAACAGTGAGAGGCCAGCGTACCGCAAAAAAAAAAAAAAAAAAAAATCTTAAAAAAAGTAATACAATCATTTAAAGAAACTATTACAAACATGAATGCATACTAAAGAATACTTTCTATAGATGGCAATTTAAAATAACAAAAATTAAATGTTATTAAATATTTAACATATAATAAAAATAACTTAAATACAAATAATAAAAATTTAATTTACAAAGGCTTATAACTGAAGAAAGTTCCTGAATGAATAAAGGAAACTATCAAAAATTAGTTGGCAACGAACTCAGGATTGGACTCTGTATTGCTTTCTTTAAGATGAAGATGAGGTTCTTCATCTGTAAGACATCTCAATGTTTTTCCTTTGATATCAATTAGCATAGGAATGCCAAATGATATGTGTGCAGCAGGAATTAATACTGTATCATTAATTGGATTGTCATTTAAAATTTTAATAGAGGTGGGCAGCCTTACTGTCTGTACAGGAGGGGTACAAATGATTATTAATTTACCTCAAGATATGTTGAGTTATCAAAGAGACACTACATGTTTGAAGACTCAGGAATATTCAGTGTTTCATAGGTAAAGTGTTAAGTACATGAATGGGCAAATTTGCTTTCTTAGAGAACTTCTAAGAAAAATTTGTAATTTTTCCAAGGAATATTACAAATAAATTTAACAAAAAAATATTTAAATTGGCTGATAGTTTAAACAGAGCTGCCAAACATTTACCTTAAAAGAATATTGAAAAAGTTAAAGATAAAAGCAAGATAAAGACTAATACAAATCATGTATTAATGGTTTTAAAAGAGGAAAAGCCCATCATTGCCGTCTAGTTGTAGGAGACTCCAATGCAGGTTGGAGCTAGTATGGAGCTGGAACTTGCCAGATTGCTCCTTTTGCTGTTGGGCTTAGAGGCCTCTGCCCTAAAGCAGGCATGACCTAGTCTCTAAACCCGCTACCCAAGCCATGGATCACACAGTAGGGCATTGTATAGTCCTAGAGATAGCATGGATATTTGCATATTAGGTCATAGTATAATGATAATAATACCAGTGAAGTTGGAAAATCCTGAGAAATTGTGTGCTTCAAACATTCTCTGTCTCTCTCTCTGTCTCCCTGTCTCTCTGCCTCTGTTTTTGTCATGCATGAAAAGCTAACATACTAAGCTCTTTTGTTGACAACATCTACCTGGCTAGTGTCAGGAGAAGTAGAATTGACAAGACTTGCAGATAGAATGGATGTGAGAGTGGGAATACTGAGGATGTATCTACACTGGAGAAATATCTATACTTAAAAAGTGGCACTATTCACAGGGGTAGGACATAGGAAAGATATACAGCCTTGATAATAGTGATGTAAGGAGAGGATCAGGGATAAACAATGATGAGCTCAATATTGACATGTTAAGTTCTAAATATGTCTGTAGTATCCGAGTAGGGCTATACAGGAGTCAGGGTGTATTCAAAGAAGACCAGTTGAAGATTGGCCTATTTACACTATTCATGAAAAATGAGAAGGATCTGGCTTCCCTGGTGGCGCAGTGGTTGAGAGTCCGCCTGCCAATGCAGGGGACACGGGCTCGAGCCCTGGTCCACGAGGATCCCACATGCCACGGAGCAGCTGGGCCCGTGTGCCACAACTGCCGAGCCTGCACTCTGGAGCCCGCGAGCCACAACTTCTGAAGCCTGCGTGCCTACAGCCCGTGCTCTGCAACAAGAGAAGCCACCACGATGAGAAGACCACGCACCACAACGAAGATCCAATGCAGCCAAAAATAAATAAATAAATTAAAAAAAAAAAAAAGGAATGAGAAGGATCCAAGGATTTTAAGAGGTGGGGAAAAGTATTCAAGGCAGAGGCAAAAATAAGCCTCAAGGGCGCTGAGTTGTATTTGAGATACTGACAGAAAATCACAAGGAGTGAAGTGAAGGGGGTAGGGCACTCAGGGAGGTTGTTGCTGGGATAGGCTTGGGTCAGTTCATGTTCCACGGTCAAATCCAGGTAATGTGGGCATGGGAATGTGTTCTCATTTTGTTCCAAAAGCAATGAAAGGGAATGTAAAAGAAAATTTTTTAACATCTTTATTGGAGTATAATTTGTTTATAATGGTGTGTTAGTTTCTGCTGTGTAACATACATATACATATATCCCCATATCTCCTCCCTCTTGCATCTCCCTCCCACCCTCCCTATCCCACCCCTCTAGGTGGTCACAAAGCACCTAGCTGATCTCCGTGTGCTATGCAGCTGCTTCCCACTAGCTATCTATTTTACATATGGTAGTGTATATATGTCCATGCCACTCTCTCACTTCGTCCCAACTTACCCTGCCCCCTTGATGTGTCCTCAAGTCCATGCTATTACGTCTATGTCTTTATTCTTGTCCTGCCCCTAGGTTCTTCCGAACCATTTTTTTTTTTTTAGATTCCATATATATGTGTTAGCATATGGTATTTGTTTCTCTCTATCTGACTGTGTATGACTGACTCTAGGTCCATCCACCTCAGTACAAATAACTCAATTTTGTTTCTTTTTATGGCTGAGTAATATTCCATTGTATATACGTGCCACATCTTCTTTATCCATTCATCTGTTGATGGACACTTAGGTTGCTTCCATGTCCTAGCTATTGTAAATAGTGCTGCAATGAACATTGAGGTACATGTCTCTTTTTGAATTATGGTTTTCTCAGGGTCTGTGCCCAGTAGTGAGATTGCTGAGTCATATGGTAGTTCTATTTTTAGTATTTTAAGGAACCTCCATACTGTTCTCTATAGTGGCTGATTCAGTTTATATTCCCACTAACAGTGCAAGAGGGCTCCCTTTGCTCCACACCCTCTCCAGCATTTATTGTTTGTAGACTTTTTGATGATGGCCATTCTGACAGGTGTGAGGTGATACCTCATTATAGTTTTAATTTGCATTTCTCTGATGATCAGTGATATTGAGCATCTTTTCAAATGTTTGTTGGAAATCTGTATATCTTCTTTGGAGAAATGTCTCTTTAGATCTTCTGCCCATTTTTGCATTGGGTTGTTTGTTTTTTTTGATATTGAGCTGCATGAGATGCTTGTATATTTTAGAGATTAATCCTTTGTCAGTTGCTTCATTTGCAAATATTTTCTCCCATTCTGAGAGTTGCCTTTTCGTCTTTTTTATGATTCCTTTGCTGTGCAAAAGCTTTTACGTTTCATTAGGTCCCATGTGTTTATTTTTGTTTTTATTTCCATTTCTCTAGGAGGTGGGTCAAAAAGGATCTTGCTGTGATTTA
Organism: Neophocaena asiaeorientalis asiaeorientalis; assembly: GCF_003031525.2. NCBI lineage: Eukaryota > Metazoa > Chordata > Mammalia > Artiodactyla > Phocoenidae > Neophocaena > Neophocaena asiaeorientalis. Next base: position 1,761,071 of record NW_020175410.1, read on the forward strand.
TATAATAGAGTGATCTGCCTATATTTTCCTCTAAGAGTTTTAGAGTGTCTGGCCTTACATTTAGGTCTTTAATCCATTTTGGGTTTATTTTTGTGTATGGTGTTAGGGAGTGTTCTAATTTCATTCTTTTACATGTAACTGTCCAGTTTTCCCAGCACCACTTATTGAAGAGGTTGTCTTTTCTCCATTGTATATTGTTGCCTCCTTTATCAAAAATAAGGTGACCATATGTGCATAGGTTTATCTCTGGGCTTTCTATCCTTTTGCTTTGATCTATATTTCGGTTTCTGTGCCAGTACCATACTGTCTTGATTACTGTAAGTTTGTAGTAAAGTCTGAAGTCAGGGAGCCTGATTCCTCCAGCTCCATTTTTCTTTCTCAAGATTGTTTTGGCTATGTGGGGTCCTTTGTGTTTTCTATACAAATTTTGAAACTTTTTGTCTTAGTTCTGTGAAAAAATTCCATTGGTAGTTTGAGAGGGATTGCATTGGATCTGTAGATTGCTTTGGGTAGTGTAGTCATTTTCGCAATGTTGATTCTTCCAATCCAGGAACATGGTATATCTCTCCATCTGTTAGTATCATCTTTAATTACTTTCATCAGTGTCTTATAGTTTTCTGCATACAGGTCTTTTGTCTCCTTAGGTAGGTTTATTCCTAGGTATTTTTTGTTGCAGTGGTAAATGGGAGTGTTTCCTTAATTTCTTTCTCAGATTGTTCATCATTAGTGTATAGGTATGCAAGAGATTTCTGTGCATTAATTTTGTACCCTGCTACTTTACCAAATTCATTGATTAGCTCTAGTAGTTTTCTGGTAACCTCTTTAGAATTGTCTATGTACAGTATCATGTCATCTGCAAACAGTGACAGCTTTACTTCTTCTTTTCCGATTTGGATTCCTTTTATTTCTTTTTCTCTGATTGCTGTGGCTAAAACTTCCACAACTATGTGGAATAATAGTGGTGATAGTGGGCAACCTTGTCTTCTTCCTGATCGTAGTTGAAATGGTTTCAGTTTTTCACCATTGAGAACAGTGTTGGCTCTGGGTTTCTCATATACGGCCTTTATAATGTTGAGGCAAGTTCCCTCTGTGCCCACTTTCTGGGGAGTTTTTATCATAAATAGGTGTTGAAATTTCTCAAAAGCTTTTTCTGCATCTATTAAGATGATCATATGGTTTTGCTTCAATTTGTTAACATGGTTTATCACATTGATTGATTTGCGTATATTGAAAAGTCCTTGCATACACCATGATCAAGTGGGATAAACCCCACTTGATCATGGTGTATGATGCTTTTAATGTGCTGTTAGATTCTGTTTGCTAGTATTTTGTTGATGATATTTGCATCTATGTTCATCAGTGATATTGGCCTGTAGTTTTCTTTTTTGTGACATCTTTTTCTGGTTTTGGTATCAGGGTGTTGGTGGCCTCGTAGAATGAGTTTGGGAGTATTCCTCCCTCTGCTACATTTTGGAAGAGTTTGAGAAGGATAGATGTTAGCTCTTCTCTAAATGTTTAATAGAATTTGTCTGTGAAGCCATCTGGTCCTGGGCTTTTGTTTCTTGGAAGATGTTTAATCACAGTTTCAATTTCAGTGCTTGTGATTGGTCTGTTTATATTTTCTATTTCTTCCTGGTTCAGGCTCAGAAGCTTTTCTAAGAATTTGTCCATTTCTGCCACATTGTCCATTTTATTGGCATATAGCTGCTTGTAGTAATCTCTCATGATCCATTTTATTTCTGCACTGTCAGTTGTCACTTTTCCTTTTTCATTTCAAATTCTATTGATTTGAGTCTTCTCCCTTTTTTTCTTGATGAGTCTGGCTAATGGTTTATCAATTTTGTTTATCTTCTCAAAGAACCAGCTTTTAGTTTTATTGATCTTTGCTACTTGTTTCCTTCATTTCTATTTCATTTATTTCTGATCTGATCTTTATGATTTCTTTCCTTCTGCTAAATTTGGGGTGTTTTGTTCTTCTTTCTCTAATTGCTTTAGGTGTAAGGTTAGGTTGTTTATTTGAGATGTTTCTTGTTTCTTGAGGTAGGATTGTATTGCTATAAACTTCCCTCTTAGTACTGATTTTGCTGCATCCCACAGGTTTTGGGTCCTCGTGTTTTCATTGTCATTTGTTTCTAGGTATTTTTTGATTTCCTCTTTGATGTCTTCAGTGATCTCTTGGTTATTTAGTAGTGTATTGTTTAGCCTCCATGTGTTTGTATTTTTTACAGTTTTTTTTCTGTAATTGATATCTAGTCTGATAGCATTGTGGTTGGAAAAGATACTTGATACGATTTCAATTTTCTTAAATTTACCAAGGCTTGAATTGTGTCTCAAGATATGATCTATCCTGGAGAATGTTCCATTAGCACTTGAGAAGAGAGTGTATTCTGTTGTTTTTGGATGGAATGCCCTATAAATATCAATTAAGTCCATCTTGTTTAATGTATCATTTAAATCTTGTTTTTCCTTATTTATTTTCATTTTGGATGATCTGTCCATTGGTGAAATTAGGGTGTTAAAAGTCCTCTAGTCTTATTGTGTTACTGTCGATTTCCCCTTTTGTGGCTGTTAGCATTTGCCTTATGTATTGAGGTGCTCCTATGTTGGGTGCATAAATATTTACAATTGTTATATCTTCTTCTTGTATTGATCCCTTTATCATTATGTAGTGTCCTTCTTTGTTTCTTATAGTAGCCTTTATTTTAAAGTCTATTCTGTCTGATATGAGAATTGCTACTCGAGCTTTCTTTTGGTTTCCATTTGCCTGGAATATTTTTCCATCCCCTCACTTTCAGTCTGTACATGTCCCTAGGTCTGAAGTGGGTCTCTTGTAGGCAGCATATATATGGGTCTTGTTTGTGTATCCATTCAGCCAGTCTGTGTCCTTTGGTTGGAGCATTTAATCCATTTACATTTAAGGAAATTATTGATATGTATGTTCCTATGACCATTTTCTTAACTGTGTTGCATTTGTTTTTGTAGGTCCTTTTCTTCTCTTGTGTTTCCCACTTTAGCATTTGTTGTAAAGCTGGTTTGGTGGTGCTGAATTCTCTTAGCTTTTGTTTGTCTGTAAGGGTTTTAATTTCTCCGTTGAATGTGAATGAGATCCTTGCTGGGTAGAGTAATCTTGGTTGTAGGTTTTTGCCTTTCATCACTTTAAATATGTCCTGCCACACCCTTCTGGCTTGCAGAGTTTCTGCTGAAAGATAAGCTGTTAACCTTATGGGGATCCCCTAATATGTTATTTTTTCTTCTCTGTTGCTGCTTTTAATATTTTCCTTTGTATTTAATTTTTGATAGTTTGATTAATATGTGTCTTGGTATGTTTCCTCTTGGGTTTATCCTGTATGGGACTCTCTGTGCTTCCTGGACTTGATTGACTCTTTCATTTCCCATATTATGGAAGTTTTCAACTATAATCTCTTCAAATATTTTCTCAGTCCCTTTCTTTTTCTCTTCTTCTCAGACCCCATAATTTGAATGTTGGTGTGTTTAATGTTGTCCCAGAGGTCTCTGAGACTGTCCTCAATTCTTTTCATTCTTTTTTCTTTATTCTGCTCTACGGTTGTTATTTACATTATTTTATCTTCCAGGTCACTTATCCGTTCTTCTGCCTCAGTTATTCTGCTATTGATCCCTTCTAGTGTATTTTTAATTTCATTTATTGTGTTGTTCATCATTGTTTGTTTGCTCTTTATTTCTTCTAGGTCCTTGTTAAATGTTTCTTGTATTTTCTCCATTCTATTTCCAAGATTTCGGATCATCTTTACTATCATTACTCTGAATTCTTTTTCAGGTAGACTGCCTATTTCAGCTTTATTTGTTTGGTCTGGTGGGTTTTTACCTTGTTTCTTCATCTGCTGTGTGTTTCTGTGTCTTCTCGTTTTGCTTAACTTCCTGTGTTTGTGGTCTCCTTTTCACAGGCTGAGGGTTTGTAGTTCCCGTTGTTTTTGGTTTCCGCTCCTGGTGGGTAAGCTTGTTTCAGTGGGTTGTGTAGGCTTCCTGGTGAAGAGGACTGGTGCCTGTGTTCTGATGGTTGAGGCTGGATCTTGTCTTTCTGGTGGGCAGGAACGCGTCCAGTGGTGTGTTTTGGGGTGTCTGTGAACTTTTTATGATTTTAGGCAGCCTCTCTGCTAATGGGTGGGCTACTTTTCCTGTCTTGCTAGTTGTTTGGCATGGAGTGTTCAGCAGTGGAGCTTGCTGGTAATTGAGTGGAGCTAGGTCTTAGCGTTGAGATTCAGATCTCTGGGAGAGCTCTCGCCGATTGATATTACAAGGGGCCAGGTGGACTCTGGTGAATCCGTGCCCTGAAGTCGGCTCTCCCACCTCAGAGGCTCAGGCCTGACACCTGGCTGGAGCACCAAGACCCTGCTAGTGTTGGAAGGTCTCCTGCCGAGGCGGGGAGTGGCTGTGTCTCACTGCAGGGACAAGGACACTGGCAGCAGAAGTTCTGGGAAGTACTCCTTGGCATGAGCCCTCCCAGAGTCTGCCATTAGCCCTACCCAAAAGAGGGTATGTAAAATTTTAAGGGGGAGAAAGGATTGATATGATTGACGTACTAAAAGATTTTTCTAGTTGCTGTGTGAGCAGTGGATTCAAGCTTGTTGGAGAGAAATGGAAAGAAGGAGTCAGAATTGGATCAATGGTTTTCAATTTTTTTTTTACTGCAATTTACAGTTAGATGTAAATTTTCAACCTGTGAGATGTGAATGTCTGTGAGCGGTGTGTATGTGACTGAAAAAAAAATTCATGAAATGGTGCTTGATTTTATCCCTGGTCAGGAATGATGACATTTTGAAGTAATTTTATTACCTTTTTTTGGTTCTGTTTTATTTTTAAAATTCTACTCATGTTCTACCATATTGATTTCACAGCCCACTAGTAGGTTGTGATCCTACTCTGGTTTGCTGTTAGAACTTACAGGAGTTGATGTTAAACTAGACATGGGAAGTAAGAAAAATGGAAGCATCAAGGTAGATCCCCAGATGTATGCTCTACAGTGAAATTTGACAGAGTAGCTGAATATTCCCCATAAAGCCACTGTGAAAATGGGAACATCCTGCATATTGTAAGATGAATCTATGGATCAGTGTGTTTTATCTGTTATAAATACCAACAAATGTGCTATTAACATGTGTGCAACTATTTGCATGGATATATGGTTTCCTTTTTTCTGTATATTTCTAGGAGTTAAATGGGTACGTCATAAGGTAAGTCTATTCTATGTTTAATTTTTTAAGAATCTGTGAAACAGCCTTCCATAGTGATTTGTACCATTTTCCATGCCCACCAGTAGTATACGATGGCCACAGTTACTCCACCTCCTCACAAATGCTCATTATCACCAGTCTTGTAAAATCCATTTTAATTGGTATTTAATGATTTTAATTTGCATTTCTCTAATGACTAATGACATTGAGCATTATTTAACTACTAATTTGACATTTGAATGATCTTTGGTGAAGTGTCTCTTTAAATCTCTTGCCCACTTTTTTTTTTTTTTTTTTTAAACATCTTTATTGGGGTATAATTGCTTTACAATGGTGTGTTAGTTTCTGCTTTATAACAAAGTGAATCAGCTATACATATACATATGTTCCCATATGTCTTCCCTCTTGCGTCTCCCTCCCACCCACTTTTTAAAAAATTAGGTTGCATTTGAGTTTTGTTTTTAGAGTTATTTGTTTATTCTGGGTCCAGTTCTCATAATAAATACAGGATTTGTAAACACTTTTCTGCAGTCTGGGGTCATCTTTTGATTCTCTTAACAGTGACTTTTGAAGAGTGGAAATTTAAAATTTTGGTATAGTTCTTGAGGGAGTGGGAAAGGTGCAGAAGGTATGTGGCTTTGGATATATTTGTGTGAGGGATCTTCTTTTACTTTAAAGAACCCCTATGACTCCAGAGTTTTCTTCATAAATGAAGAAAGCAGCAAGCAGATCATAGGCATCAAATTCATTGCTTTGCACAGGGCAGGTGACAGTGATGTGCAGTAGTGTTCCAGAGGCGTCAGCAAAAATGAACCGAAGATATCTTTCAGAAATTTCTGATTTCAGTTGGCACAGAAGAATTCTTGACCAGGTGATGGCAACAACATCACAGTGATTAATTATAAGGCAGACAGTAGTGTCTGTCTGGTAGTGTTGTGGAGTCATCCAGACTCAAGGGCAGAGTTTTACGTTTACGTTACATAAGCAAGGTGGGACTGTCCTTTTCCAGCAAGGAACCCTGACCCCCAAGTAAGATTCCTGAACTTCCTGGAGAAGGAGGACATGGGGAAGTGTTGCAGAAGCATATGTGTTACTGAGAATTGTTTGTTCTGATGCTACTGTATAGTCTTATTTGCTCTACCCCCAAATGAAGATCCAGACATCCCAGTTACATGTTTGAAGTATAGAGCAGTATAGTTCCTCATACAAGATATTGAATAAATTTAATCCCTTTCTCCCAAGAAAAAAGTCTGAAGTAACAGTCAACTATGATTCAAAAAGTAGTGATCTCTTTATTTTGGGAGATGATTCTTGAAATAAAAATCAAAAATAAATGAAAAATATATCAGTTTGCTGGGATCACGTATTGGTGCCCTAAAACTCTTCAGTTTTTTCCATTGACATCACCAGCATCCCATTCAATGCTGGCTCTTCTTAATTGCAATCTGTGCTTTTGTGAGGATAATAAAAATTTACAGGTGTCTCCTGAGAATGCCTATCAAAATGGGGCACTACTAGAGAATTGCTTTTTCACTCATTAAATAATCTATTAACGTTAAAAATTCTTTACCTTGTGACAAGAAGAAATAAAAACATCTTACACCAGTACACTCAATAAAGCTTAATAAAGCAGAATGAAATAGGTGATAAAAATTAAGCAAGAAAAATGTGGGTAGAATCAATGTGGATCCAGGGGTGAGTTTTGTATGCCACCAGTTGGATCCTACACACTTGCTAGATTTATATCATAGATTTGGCAGCAAGCTACATATTAAGCCATCTGAAGTGGGAAACATGATTAGGTAGGTGATTCATAGCATCCATAAAGTTAAATAATGTGAATGCTGTTCAGGAGAAACACATTATTCTTGGTACTGAAACTAGAGAGAAATTCTTAACCATATGTCCTAGAGAATGATAAGAACAGAATTTATGTCTACGATGAATTGCTTCAACTCTGTTTTATAAAAGAAGGTTCACAGGTCCTTTCATCAGTAGACAGCAGTTCCTGTGATGGATATTTAGGTAAAGGACTTCGTCTTATCTGCTGGTGTTATTAGAAACACACTTTTGTATGTGGTGTAGAACACTAATCTAACCTTTTTACTTATTTTCAGAAATATGCACGTCTTTTATCATGATTTTTCTCTCAAATCAGTGGGCGTTAATTACTATTACCAAAGATAGGTTTACATTCTTCCTCCCCCTCATCCCCCAGAGAACAGCCCTAAAGAGGCCCTAAGTAAGATAGCAATCCCCAAATCATGCACCGTGTCATACACGTTCTCAGAGCTGTTTGCAGCTGTTAGATTAACAGGAATTCTCTAGTAAATTAAAACTGGGAAACTGCAAGTTGAACAAATTAAAATAAATTTCTTTGTTGCTGGACTTGTCAGAACCTTTAAAATATTTATTACACACAAAATTTATCTTTAAGTGTTATGTGTATTATTTTATTTTCCAAACTTATTTTCCAAAAAAAGCCTCTCTTTGCAGAGACTCTCATGAGCTCTTTCAAGAAATACTCTTGAGATCTTCTACATTCTTTTATTCTGTACTGTGCATTTGGCTTAATTCCAACATTGACTCAAAATCAATCCTATAAAGAGCGAGTTACATACATTCTGACACTGATATGAGTGCAGAACTTTGAGTTGCACTTTTGGCACTGACTACTGTTAAAATAACAATGAGATGTATTAGCTTGATGGGATTTTAAAGAAATAACTTCTGAAATACTATTTGTTTTTTATGCTCTGAACTGACGTGCATGCCATAAATTTCTTTAAAGATCATGTTGTACCTGATCTTTGCCTTCTAAGTCGTGGAAAGGACTTTGGCCAAAAGTAATAAAATCTAATCTAAGAAAATAGAGAGATTAAGTTTCATACATTGCCATTTTCTAATGAAATGTATTAATACAAAGGATTCAAAGACTCTTAGAGACAATATTAAAAATTTGGCAACACATAGCTATGTTCTACAAAACAATTGCCCTCCAAATACATAGGAATAAAATAGGAATGAAGATAATAAACTTGCATTGTGACAACTTACCTATTCTACACAAATTATGCAGCTGTATAGATCTGGAAAAGAGAATAAAAAATAAAAATAATCCTGGATATACCAAGTGCTATAAAGCATGCAAAACAATTGGAACTTCCATAGTGGTAAGGCTGCTAAATGATGCATACATTTGGGAAAACAGTTTGGCAGTTTCTTACTGTTAAAAGATACGCTTGACATTGGAGGGGCGAAGTCAAGATGGCGGCATGGGAAGATGTGCAGAGTTCGCATCTCCCCACAACTAGGGCACCTGCTGGAAGCTGGTGGGGGACCTCAATGCCAAAGGAGTTGGGAGGAACCCCCAAGCAACCATATAAAACCTGGGGGGACTGAGAGGGGTGGAGAAATGGAGGCTGCACAGGACTGGCACTTTTAGGGGTGGCTGGGAGGGGAGAGGGGTTCTCACGCCTGGAGGGACCCTCAGGGGCTAGGATCGGGGGGAGCACGCCTAGCGTTTCCCTTGCCCAATCAACCCAGGAAGCCTGCCTGGCTCTCAGGCCGGGTTCTCTGCCCTCAGAGGCCCCCTCTAAGCCACATGGGTCTTGGGGACCATAGGAGGGAGTCCAGGGGAGAACAGGAGAGGCATGCGGGAGGGACCCTCTAGGACCAGAGGAGCAGGAGAGGCACAGAGGGCACTAGACCTGACTACTCACGCAGGGAAGCCTGCTGGGCTCCCAGGCTGGGTCCTCCCCTATCTGAGATCAGAGGCAAGCCTGGGCCTGTTCTGTTACCTTGAGCCCAAGCCCTCCCCCCCTCCACCCCAGGGCCTTTTCCAGCCCTATGGGTCCTAAGCATAGGCCACACACACTGCCTAAACCCTGCCCACCCTAAGCCCCGCTCCCCACAACCAAGGCATTTTCCACCATTTTTTTTTCCTCCTCCTCTTTACTACTGTGGTTCTACCTTCTGATTGTTGTTTCATGTATATTTTTATTTTTATATTCTTTCTAACATATCTCTTAGTTTTCTAGTCTATTTTTTTAAACTCTTTGTTATTGTTCTGCTCCTTTTTTCTTTTCTTTTTCTTTTTTTTGCCACCCCATGCGGCTTGTAGGATCTTGGTTCACAAGTCAAGGGTTGGGCCAAAGCTCCTACAGTGGGAGCTCCAAGTCTGAACCACTTGACTAACAGAGAACCTAAGAACCCAGGGAATATTTGTAGGAGTGAGTTCAACTGTAGTCCTAATCTCGAAACCAAAACCCAGCTCCACCCAACAACCTACAAACTCCAGTGCTGGAAGCTACAGGGCAAACAACCAGTAAGTCAGGAACACAATTGCACCCATCAAAAAAATTAAAAAATGAGATGGCAAAAAAATATGTCACAGATGAAGAAGCAAGGTAAAACCCTACAAGACCAAATAAATGAAGAGAAAATATGCAATCTACCTGAAAAATAATTCAGAGTAATGATAGTAAAGATGATCCAGAATCTCAGAAATAGAATGGAGGTACAAATTTAGAAAATACAAGAAATGTTAAAGATCTAGAAGAACAAACAGAGGTGAACAACACAATAACTGAAATGAAAAATAGACTAGAGGGAATCAATAACATAATAACTGAGGCAGAAGAATGAATAAGTGAGCTGAAAGACAGAATGGTGGAAATAACTATAAGTGAGCTGAAAGACAGAATGGTGGAAATAACTTCTGAGGAGCAGAAAAAAGAATGAAAAGAATTGAAGACAATCTCAGAGACCTCTGGGACACTATTTGCACCAACATTCAAATTATAGGGATTCCAGAAGATGAAGAGAAAAATAAAGGGTCTGAGAGAATATTTGAAGAGATTATAGTGGAAAACTTCCCTAATGTGGGAAAGGAAATAGCCGCCCAAGGCCAGGAACCACAGCGAGTCCCATACAGGATAAACCCAAGCAGAAACATGCCGAGACACATAGTAATCAAATTGGCAAAAATTAAAGACAAAGAAAAATTACTGAAAGCAACAAGGGAAAAACGACAAATAACATACAAGGGAACTCCCATGAGGTTAACAGCTGATTTCTCAGCAGAAACTCTATAGTCCAGAAGGGAGTGGCATGATATGCTTAAAGTGATGAAAGGGAAGAGCCTACAACTAAGATTACTCTACCTGGCAAGGATCTCATTCAGATTCAATGGAGAAATCAAAAGCTTTACAGACAAGCCAAAGCTAAGAGAATTCAGCACCACCAAACCAGCTCTACAGCAAATGCTAAATGAACTTCTCTAAGTGGGAAACACAAGAGAAGAAAAGGACCTACAAAAAGAAGCCCAAAACAATTAAGAAAATGGTTACAGGAACATACATATAGATAATTACCTTAAGCGTGAATGGATTAAATGCTCCAACCAAAAGACACAGGCTTGCTGAATAGATGCAAAAACAAGACCAATCTATATGCTGTCTACAAGAGACCCACTTCAGACCTAGGGACACATACAGACTGAAAGTGAGAGGATGGAAAAAGATATTCCATGCAAATGGGAATCAAAAGAAAGCTGGAGTAGCAATACTCCTATCAGATAAAATAGACTTTAAAATAAAGAATGTTACAAGAGACAAGGAAGGACATTACATCATGATCAAAGGATCAATCCAACAATTATAAATATGTATAAAATTGAAACTGTGATTAAAAATCTTCCAACAAACAAAAGTCTAGGACCAGATGGTTTCACTGGTGAAATCTATCAAACATTTAGAGAAGAACTAACACCCATCTATCTCAAACTCTTGCAAAAAATTGAGGAGGAATGAACACTCCCAAACTCATTCTATGAGGCCGCCATCACCCTGATACCAAAACTAGACAAAGATACTACAAAATGAAAATTATAGACCAATATCACTGATGAATATAGTTGCAAAAATCCACAACAAAATACTAGCAAACAGAATCCAACAACACATTAAAAGGATCATAGACCATGATCAAGTGGGATTCATCCCGGGGTTGCAAGGATTCTTCAGTATACACAAATCAATGAATGTGATAAACCATATTAACAAATTGAAGAATAAAAAACTTATCATCTCAATAGAAGCAGAAAAAGCTTTTGACAAAATTCAACACTGTTTTATGATAAAAACTCTCCAGGTCTTCCCTGGTGGCGCAGTGGTTGAGAGTCTGCCTACCGATGCAGGGGACACGGGTTCGTGCCCCAGTCCAGGAGGATCCAACATTCTGTGGAGCAGCTGGGCCCATGAGCCATGGCTGCTGAGCCTGTGCATCCAGAGCCTGTGCTCCGCAATGGGAGAGGCCACAACAGTGAGAGGCCTGTGTATCGCAAAAGAAAAAAATCACTCTCCAGAAAATGGGCATAGAGGGAACCTACCTCAACATAATAAAAGCCATATACGACAAACCCACAGCAAACATCATTCTCAAACTGAAAGCATTTCCTCTAAGATCAGGAACAAGACAAGGGTATCCAGTCTCACCACTGTTATTCGACATAGTTTTGGAAGTCCTAGCCATGGCCATCAGAGAAGAAAAAGAAATCAAAGGAATACAAATTGGAAAAGAAGAAGTAAAAGTGTCACTGTTTGTAGATGACATGATACTATACATAGAGAATCCTAAAGATGCCACCAGAAAACTACTAGAACTAATCAATGAATTTGGTAAAGTTGCAGGGTACAAAATTAATACACAGAAATCTCTTGCATTCCTATACACTAATGATGAAAAATTTCAAAAAGAAATTAAGGAAACACTCCCATTTACCATTGGAATAAAATACCTAGGAATAAACCTACCTAAGGAGACAAACACCTGTATGCAGAAAACTATAAGACGTTGATGAAATAAATTAAAGGTGATACCAACAGATGGAGAGATATACCATGTTCTTATCTTGGAAGAATCAATATTGTGAAAATGACTATACTACCCAAAGCAATCTACAGATTCAATTCAACCCCTATCAAATTACCAATGGCATTTTTTATGGAACTAGAACAAAAAATCTTAAAATTTGTATGGAAACACAAAAGACCCCGAATACCCAAGGCAGTCTTGAGGGAAAAAAAACAGAGCTGGAGGAAACAGACTCCCTGACTCAGAGTATACTCCAAAGCTACAGTAATCAAGATAATATGATACTGGCACAAAAACAGAAACATAGATCAATGGAACAAGATTGAAAGCCCAGAGATAAACTCACGCACCTATGGACAACTAATCTATGACAGAGGAGGCAAGGGTATACAATGGAGAAAAGACAGTCTCTTTAATAAGTTGTGCTGGGAAAACTGGACAGCTACATGTAAAAGAATGAAATTAGAACACTCCCTAACACCATACACAAAAATAAACTCAAAATGGATTCGAGACCTAAATGTAAGACCAGGCACTGTAAAACTCTTAGAGGAAAACATAGGAAGAACACTCTTTGACATATATCACAGAAAGATCTTTTTTGATCCACTTCCTAGAGTAATGGAAATAAAAACAAAAATAAACAAATAGGACCTAATGAAACTTCAAAGCTTTTGCACAACAAAGGAAACCATAAACAAGACGGAAAGAAAACCCTCAGGATGGGAGAAAATTTTCGCAAACGAATCAACGGACAAAGGAGTAATCTCCAAAATATATAAACAGCTCATGCAGCTCAATATTAAAAAAACAACAACCCAGGCTTCCCTGGTGGTGCAGTGGTTGAGAGTCCGCCTGCCGATGCAGGGGACACGGGTTTGGCCCTGGTCCGGGAAGATCCGACATGCTGTGGAGTGGCTGGGCCCGTGAGCCATGGCCTCTGAGCCTGTGCGTCTGAAGCCTGTGCTCCGGAATGGGAGAGGCCACAACAGTGAGAGGCCCACGTACCGCAAAAAAAAACCAACAACAAACAAAAACAACGACCCAATCCAAAAATGGGCAGAATAGCTAAATAGACATTTATCCAAAGAAGACATACAGATGGCCAAGAAGCACATGAAAAGCTGCCCAACATCACTAATTATTAGAGAAATGCAAATCAAAACTACAATGAGGTATCACCTCACACCAGTTAGAATTGGCCTCATCAGAAAATCTACAAACAACAAATGCTGGAGAGGGTGTGAAGTAAAGGGAACCCTCTTGCACTGTTGGTGGGAATGTAAACTGAATCAGCCATTATGGAGAACAGTATGGAGGTTCCTTAGAAAACTAAAAATAGAATCACCATATGATCCAGCAGTCCCACTACTGGGCATATACCCTGAGAAAACCATAACTTAAAAAGACACATGCACCCATAGTGCAAATAGTTCCTTGCAGCACTATTTACAATAGCCAGGTCATGGAAGAACCTAAATGCTCATCGACAGACGAATGCATAAAGAAGTTGTGGTACACATATACAATGGAATATTACTCAGCCATAAAAAGGAACAAATTTGGGTCATTTGTTGAGACGTGGATGGATCTAGAGATTGTCATACAGAGGGAAGTAATGCAGAAAGAGGAAAACAAATATCGTATATTAACGCATATATGTGGAACCTAGAAAAATGGTGCAGATGAACCAGTTTGCACGGCAGAAATTGAGACACAGTTGTAGAGAACAAACGTATGGAAACCAAGGGGGGAATGCGGCAGGGTGGTGGGGGTGGGGGTGTGATGAATTGGGTGATTGAGATTGACATGTATACACTGATGTGTATAAAATTGATGACTAATAAGACCTGCTGTATAAAAAAATAAATTAAAATTCAAAAATTAAAAAAGAAAACTACACTGGACATTCTAGCAGTTGAAAATGAGACTGTTAATACTTAAAAAAAAAAGATATGCCTACTAATATTTAACATAGGAACATGATACAGCCTTTCGGTTACTTCCATAATGAGATTATTCATAATAATGTGCAAATTATAATATTTTATGTTTTCTCTATTTGAACTCTAAAAAATTTGTCATGCAAATAAAATAAATATACTAACCATGATTTTCAAATTAAAAATGAGTATTTTTTATGCATATGAACATGGTTGAAAAATCTATATATGGAAATCATTCTTACGTTTGGCTTGTAGCTATTCTATTCTTGTCAGTACCTTTTCCTTTCTATTCATAACTAATTCTCCTATTTTGAGCTTTGAACTTCAGTTTTATATATCCATTTGCTACAACCATCTCCACTTAGACGTCTTTAGCCATCTCATACCATGTTTAAAGCCAGATCCCCCAGTTTGTCCATTGTAGTTAATAACCACTACATTCTTTCATCTACTTAAACCAAATTTTTGAAACTATGCCTGTTCCCTTATCCAGTCTGTTAGTAAACCTTGTCAGCTTTTTTTTTTAATTAATTAATTTTTATTTTTGGCTGCATTGGGTCTTTGTTGGAGCATACGGGCTTTCTCTAGTTGTGGAGAGTGGGGGCTATTCTTCGTTGCAGTGCATGGGCTTCTCATTGTGGTGGCTTCTCTTGTTGCGGAGCATGGGCTCTAGGCACGTGGGCTTCAGTAGTTGTGGCATGCGGGCTCAGTAGTTGTGGCTCGCGGGCTCTAGAGAGCAGAATCAGTAGTTGTGGCACACGGGCTTAGTTGCTCCACGGCATGTGGGATCTTCCCGGACCAGGGCTTGAACCTGTGTCCCCTGTGCTGGCAGGCGGATTCTTAACCCCTGTGCCACCAGGGAAGTCCTTGTCAGCTTTATAATCAAAATGTATCCAGAATCTTTCCACTTCTCACTACTTCCACTGAAACCTTCCTACTGTAAGTCACCCACGTGTAGTTCCTAGACTGTATCAATCACTTCTGCACACTCCCTTGCTTTCATTCTCCTCCTCTAAAGCCTATTCCTCACATAGAAACCAGACTGATGTCAGATTATGTGATTCTTCTGATCAAAACCCTCCAGTGCCTTTTTGTCTATATTGGTTAGGCCACCATTCGCCTCAAATGATAACAAATGAAACACAAAACACATTATAATTATAAATTTTGCTTACAGAATATTCTGATTGATGGATAACTCTCCTCCGAGTAGTGACTCAAAGACCAAGACATCTTGCATTTTGAGACTTTGTCATTCATCATGTGACTTCTAGATTTTAAAAAGGTGGACCTAAAATTATGCATAGTGTGAACTCATTTATGTGAAATAATGTCCCTGAAAAAACCTTAAACATAAGACATATTGATATGTTAAAATGTTAATGAGTCTCTAATTTGATTAGTGAGATTATGATGGTTTACTTTTTTTCTTAAGCATGTTCTACATTTTTCTGTATTTCTACAGTGAACTTACATTGCTTTTATGACCTTAGAAAAATAAACTTTTAAAAAGGGTAATATAAGATCACGTTTCCAGTCCAATTCCCAGAAATTCACTCAAAGGACTAAAAGAAAGGATATATGAAGAGGTGTTTTCGACTGAATTGTGACTCCTCAGAATTCATATGTTGAAGTCTTTCCTCCCAATATGACTGTATTTGGATATAGGGCCTTTACAGCAGTAACCAAGGTTAAATGATGTCTTATGGGTGGAGCCCTAATCCGATAAGACTGGTGGTCTTATAAGAGTAAGAGAAACAACAAGTATGTATGTACACAAAGGAAAGGCCATATGAGGACATGGTGAAAAGACATCCATCTACAAGGCAAGGAGAGAGGCATCAGAAGAAACCAAACCTGCCAACACACTGATCTTGGACTTCCAGCCTCTAGAACTGTGAGAAAATAAATACATGTTGATTAAGCCCCTAAGTCTATGACATTTTGTTAAGGCAGCTTTAGCAAATTAATATAGGAGAGAAAGGACTTCATCAGTTCTAGAGTAAATGGCAAACTAAATATCCCCTTATTCAGAGGGATAAAATTGTGGTAGCACCAAGAAAAAAATGAGAGTGTCCTTTCTTGCATCCACATTGAAGTTCAACTTAATGTGTGATTTTTAACACTTAATAGAAAGATGACTACACAATAAGCTACTTCTCCAACCCAGTTTTGCAAAAGCAGAGTTTGATTCCTCCATTGTGGTGGATGAACCCTGTAATCTGCGTGCAGTCAGGACTGGTGGTGAGAACTACAGCTAAGATTGACTCAGTCTAATTGGAGTCATTTTGGCCTTTGGTGCCAAAGACAGCAGAGGAGGATGGGATCATCTAGGGTGGAGGGGAGTATAGAATTTCTCACAAAAGAGAGAATCCAAATGCTGAGAAACTTTTCCATAAACAAATTCTTATTTTTCCCAGTTGTCAAATTGTCCAAAATGAAAAGACAAAGTTTCTGACTGGAAGCCCTTCATGATGGGCCATGGAAACTCCAGCCGCAATAAAGAGAAATTACAGGAAAAATACCTTAAATGGTCTTTTTGTATGCCAAGTAATATAGGTCAAGAAGAGAGTCAAGACGAGGAAAGCTGGCCACCACTACAGCAGTTGCAACTGGCTGAAAAAACAGGCAGAGACTGGTGGAGACTTGTCATATTCAGAGCTCCTCTTCCCCCCCTCAGGTTGAATTAATAAGATAAACCTAATCTCCAAAATGCCACATAGGCCTGAAGATATAGTACCAAGGAATAATCATCCACATCTGTTTTTTGGTGGGGAAAAAAAGCACAAAAAGACCTGTACCCATTCAAAGATAAACAAATTGGGGATGAGGCCACAGAAAGAGATTGCCAAAAGTAGATGAAGGGCATCCTTTTGAGTATCCTGAGTATTACCATCCCCAGGTAATTAAGAAGAATTTTAGGCAGCACTGTTTTATGCACATGAAGAAGTTAAATAGGAAATAAATCTGAAGAAAAAAGAGATTATATGGTAAGAAATAGACTTAATAGAAATACTAAGAGAGTTAAGGAAAGGATTTAAGAAAACAAATAATGTTACTGTAGAATTTAAAGTAGAACCAGAAGGAAAAAAGAAACAGTGAAGAAAAATACACCTAAAGCATAACCTTGAGCAAATCAGAGCACATTAGAAAATGAAAGATGAAAGTGGTCAGGGACAACATATGTATGTGAAAGACAAATGTGATCTGCTAAACAGATAAATCATATTTGTGAATAAGTATTTAAAAAATGGAATAGAAATAATAGCCAAAAATACAATTAGAGAAAATTTCCTTAAAGGAAAGGAAGATTAGAATCTGAGGTTTAAGAAGGTTTACCTCTTTAAAATATTCCTATCAAAGAAACAACACACCAAAATGATTTAATTTCAAGGGCATAAAAGTATTCTATGAACATCCAAGAGGCAGAAATGGCTAACCTAGGGAAAAAAAACAGTCACGTTGAACTCAGACTTCGTATTAATCTGAAATGTTAAATACTGAAAGAAAATGCAGAGCTCTACATAGAAAGTCTCCCTCTCCCCTTCTCTTACAATGAACACATCTTAGAAAATTGTTTTTACGTGATTTATAATTTCATGAACATTGAAACCGTGTCACGTGCATAAGAGGCTATGATGAGGAAGATCTTTTATAATTACTGAAGTGTTTAGTGTTAGTTATAAGGTATTGCTTCTCAGATCCAAGTTCACACTTCATTGCCTGATCTGCAGAAATGGATCTGAGCCCTTAAATATTGGTCGTGTGCTAGCTGACGTAACGTTAGGCTTTGCCAGGAGTGGGCCCTGCACAGTCGTTGTTGAAGGAAAAGGTCTTCCTTGCTGGTTTCTTGTGCTCACTTGGCAGTACCACACAGCACGGTGCAGCATCGGGATTCTCCCGTGCCCCGTTCCTGCAGTGCTTGGAAGCCAGCGCCTTTACCCCCTCAGGTGGTTTCCTAGGGAAGTGCCTTGGTGAGATACCCCTGGTAAAGAGCTTTCTTAGTCATCCTAGAGGGCAGCTTTGTTGGTTTGAATCCTTGGAAACTTCCCAGGTGAAATCTGAAACTGTCCCCCGTACACGGAGGGCAAGGGGAGACCAAAGAAAGAGGCCACTCCAGATTGGAAGGTGGCAGGTTTAACAGGCAAGAAAACTTACATACAAGGCTTGTCTGCAGCAGAACAAGTAGATATCTGCACCCATCTGCCAGAATCTTAAAAGTTGATAGGAGGTCTTGATTGGTTCAGTCACTAGTCAGTCCAGACGTTTCAACAACACATTGCTCTCAAGACTGTGTCTTTGAAAATGGCTCCAGCTGTGGGAAGGGTGGGCAGAAGGTATATGTATTCCAAGGACAGGGGAGGAGGTGAGGAGCCTCTGAGTGCCTCCAGTTGGGTCAAAGCTAGTAGGTCAACCAGCATTCTTGTCCTCCTCCAATACAATTTCTGGCAAGTTCCTTAGTCCAGCCCTAGAGGTACTGCCTGCCCCTTTCATCTGCTATTTCTGTGCTCTTCCTAGTTTCCTTAACTTCTATTGGTCACTTTGTCATTATTCCAATTCCCAATTATAGCTGACAATTCTTTATAATTTCCCTGTTTAAATTACTGTGATTTCTCTTTGTTATCAATATCACTAGAGGTTCCTAATATCAATAGGAATGGATAGTCATCAATATCACTAGAGGTTCCCAATCAGTTTTTTAAGTGATTTTTCTTTACAAAAAGTTTCTGATGGCTTTTTGTGCTGAGTTATTTGCAAATGTGGCACTAAGCGTAGCAGGTTTTCATGTCTTGCATTCTCATGAGATGCTTGTTACTCATATCAGGCTCTTCCCAAGCATTTCCACTTTAACTGGATTAAAGAAGGGACTGCCAGCAAGGCCCCATTGACTAGGAAGTTCTGACTGAGATATTTGGGCAGAAAGGCATCTGGAACTATCTTGGGCTTCCTCTTTCTAGTTCAGGTAAAGGCTTAACATCCTCTGTTCTACATACCTTGGCTTCACCTGACAGATTTCCAGTGAAAGTGTTTGTTGAATTTTTTTTGTGGGGGGACACATTTTTGACCTAGAGATTTATATTTAGCTAAGTTACTCCTCACATATATAGGTAAGAAAATATTACAGTATAACATGCAATCATATATGTAAACTTCTGGAAAAAAGAAAGAAAACTTTGTAATCTAAGCCAGTACAGAAAAAAAAAGAATGGAGAAAATAAGGAATACAAGGATTGGTAGTGAGCATTAGCATCATTTAAATACAGAGTTAAGTTTAAATGATTGTAGTATATAGATTCGTTTGTTCCAGACAAGTTAACTGAATGCCTGTGATGTCAATGCTTCCAAATCAATCATGAATTTAGTGAAGTTCCAGTAAAATACCAATAGAATTCCTTCAAGTTTAGTCTTAATAGGTTCATGAGAGCAAATGTGAAAAAAAAGTTTACAATTTCTGAAAAACAATATTCATAAATGAGCAATTGTTCTACAAGTTATCAGAAATTATTACGATAATACAGTAATTAAGACAGCATGGTACCAGCACAAGAATAGACACATACATCAGTGGACCTGAGTGGAGAGCCTGGAAACAGTCCAGTTAAGTAGAAGAATAGTGTGAAAAGTATTGACTCTAACTAATGGTACGGGAAGAACTGTGATCCATCAAAGGGAGTTAGGGAGGATATAACGTGAAGTAATGACTTCATAACATTTACAAAACTAAATTCCAGTAGATGAAAGGAATGATGCCTAAAAATCCTAGAAGAAAGCATTCTAGAAGAAAATATAAAACATCTTTTTTACAGAATTCTGGTGAAAAAAACATTCATAAGCAAGACCCAAAGTCAGAAGTAATAAAATAAAAGATAATAGCACACACACAGTTACAATCGCTGTATGACAACATATTTATAGCAAAGTTAAAATAAAATAAAAAATGAGAGAACATTTACCACATAGATAAGAGAAATATATACATATATAGAATAGAAGTAGTCCATAAATCAATACAAAAAGACAATATAATAAAATCATGTGCAACATGTATTAAAAAGTAAATCACACAAGAAGAAAGAAAAGAAGAAAGAAAAACAAATGGCAAATAAACGTATTGAGAAGATTTTCAAAGTCACTGGGGAAATGCAAATTAAAACAGGATGTCGTTTTTCACCAATCAGTTGGCTAAAAACTGTAAAAGATTGATAGTAGCCAACGTTAGCAAGAGGGAAATGCAATTTTGGAGGTGAAGTTGGCATGACTATCAAAATATAAATTTTATAAAGCCTTCAACAATGTAATTCCACGGCTAGAAATCTAATTTGAAAGTGTGCACAAGATATTTTTACCATGGTGTTCGCTGCTGCATTAAACGTATTAGCCCAGCTGCAAGACTACACTTCATTGCACAACAATGGAGAAACAGTTAAGTAAGTTATGATGGTGTGCTGGCCCTTGGTTGACTTTTTCTTTGGATCCAGTCCTCCCCTTCTCCTTCCCTGCTGTGTTCTCCAGGGACTGCCCCCTGCAGACTTCCTTTCCTAGGATCCTCCCTCACCTGGCTTTGGACTCCTTTAGGCCAAGGGGAAGTACTGCTGGGAGACCGGTTGTCAGGAAGTACTTTTTTCATCCCCTCTCTGCTCTTCCTTGACAGGCCCATCATGGTTCTAACTTTCCCTGGGTGACCACAGCCCCCAAGCTCTACTCACATAACCTCTTTTGCCATCTATAGTTTAAGTATGCTAGTGGCTTCCTATTGATATTAACCTTTAGATTGCCTCTTTATTCCCATTTGGCTTTTTACTTCTTTCATCATCTCTGTAATTCTTTGCATTAAATTTTTCTACTTTAAATACTTTAAATAATTTTTTTTGCTTGCTTGGAATACACACACAGCAGTGCAGCCAGTTAAAAAAAAAAAAAAATGCTGTATCACCATATACGGAGTGGAAGAATTTTCCTGATAAGTTGTTGACGTCAAGAAGGAAAGTTGCTATATCTTTATTTAATATGGTCAGTTTAAAAAAATCAATGTGTGTGTTTAAATGTTAAATGATGATAATAATAATGATGATAACAATTAACATTTGTAGGGAAAAACAGTTACGACAAAATACCCTCCAGGATAAGTTGTTAGTGAGAAGTTGAAGGGAGGTGTGTATGTATTATTTGAGGGGAAGGTGTGCTCCTAGTTTTTACTTTATATACCTCTATGTTTGGATTTTTTTCTCCCATGATGCATACTATTCATAGTTTCAAAGAATTTTTAAAGCAGGTAATAAAATATTGTGTCTAATACGATCACTTTCATTAAATATGTATGTCCATATGTATTCATTTGTAATGGGAATCCCCTGAAAGTACAGTCAGTTCTGCAGTATTTTGAAAGTACAAATTTGTTTCAACAGGATTAATATATTACGGAATAATTTGAGTGTGCCATCTATGTTTGTATGTGATTTTGTCAGGGATAAATTCCAGGTGAATGCTAAAGGTAGCACCCAACTAAACAGAAAGGCTTAGGAAGACACAAAATGCACGCATCTGCACGCACCTTAAACATCTACCAGTGTCCCCAGTCTACCTATGTGTTATGAACTATGGTATCCTGACCTCTGGTTTTACAACTTTCTGTATGATTTCAGATAAGCCTCCTCCCATACTCCACAGTAACTCACAATCTGCAACTCTTCCAAGGCCCGCTTCCACGAACAAAGGTCAGGTCAGGTCTTTTTCAAGATGAAATACCATACTTATTGTAGTATTTATGCATTTCTTCACCGTATAACATGTGTCAACTACAAATTGGCACTTGCCATTGGCACTTGCCATCTACCTCTACAAGGATTAAATCATGAGCCGCTGCAGCTGCTGACTTTCAACACCCCCTGAAAGGAGCTCAGGGTGGAGAGCAGAAAGGAGGCACTCTGTGCTCTGGGAAAGACTGGCAGAACAGGTCTTCAGATAGTTAGGTATTTTCAGGAGTTGGTTTTATGAGCCCAATTCTTGTATCTCCTCATATCTAGAAAAGCACTAAAATCCTGTATGGCGACTTCTGTTCCTTGTGACTAGCAGTAACCATCACGAGACTGGCAGAAACCTTCTACAAAATATATGTGCTTGATTGCATGTACACCCCTTCGCTGAAATCACGTATATACTGACCTTCACCCCTACCTCTTTGGAGCAGTTTTTCAGAGCTATCTGAAGTGCTGTCTCCCGGGCTGTAGTCCTCATTTTGCCCCAGATAAAACTTAACTTGCAACTCTCACGTTGTGCATTTTTTTCTAAGTCGACACATGCATGTGTAAAAGTGTGCTGCCATTTTTATTAGGTTCCTATTTTTTTCTCCTTGTGGACCATTAAGACATTTTTGAGTATTGCACTCTAATCCCATTTTTCTCATTAGCCCCATGGTTTTTATTGCACAAACTTGCATAGTGCAGTGATTTTTAGCAACGAGTATGTCATATGACAGTGGAACTGATTATACATATATCAAAATGTTAGTAGTGTCTCTGGGTAGTAACTTATTTGTTGCTTATCTATAGTATCTACTTATTTCTCCTAAAACAATCATGTATTAATAATCTAATTAAATCTACATAAACATTTTTAAAAGATGAGGTGGTAGCCAAAGCATGACCACAGCTTTTCTAGTTGGAGGGCTAATCAGGAAAGCTCCGCTTACTCACTGGTGATGCAATCAATTAAGGGCCTTCTAGTCTACCTAAGAGGCACAGTCAATGTATACTCCTCCTGGAAAACAGAAAAGGTCTCTCAGCAGCATCTTAACAGCTTCTTCAGAGTCCCCATTAGTGCTAAGAAGAATACAGATGTGAATAGTTGAGATCCATTAAACAATGCAAATCATGCAAGAAGCTACATGCCCCTAAATTGGTTTTCAAACATTCAGGCATTGACATGATACACATCCAGAAATATATAGGCAATCACCAGTAAGATATATTCAGTGCTTATTGACTTTTGAGCTTAGTCTTATTGAGATTAGAACATCTTGGCTTTTCAGGAAATGTGACTCTTTGAGGAGACTACAAACCTGAACACAATGTGAATTTCAAAAGGGAGAGAAAAAAATGTATTTTCCTCATGTGATTCGAGTTTTGAATTTCCACCCACTTTTTCAGAGCGAACTTTCACCTGCTATCACTTTTTTTCCTTCTCCTTTCCAAGGAGGTATCATGTGGTTTTGTTTGTTTGTGTTTTTCTTTTTTAATGATAAATTATTCCACCTGCTGCCAGACTCCACTGTTTATCCTTGATTTGGGCAGCAGCCCTTCCTCCCCTCCCCCTCTCCAAGTGCACTGTTTCTGGGACAGCGCCCCTGAACTCTGAACTTGTTCCTGATTGATCCTTGTATTTTCCTGTCTCTCCACACAGAATCTGCTGTTGGCTGTGCTCTGTGGCGCTTTGTTTTTAGCTGTTCTCTGACAAAGGGCTTGATCTGTGCAGCACATCTCGTCCTCTGTGTTCAGCCTCTGGCTTCAACCACAGAATCACAAATACTCTCCAGCTGGGAGTCAGACGAGGGCAGAGATGAAGAACCCAGAAGCCCAACAGGATGTTTCGGTTTCCCAGGGAATTCGCATGATGTTTTACGTGATGAAACCCAATGAAACGTCATTTGAAACCCTGGAAGAGGTGCCTGATTATGTACAAAAGGTGAGACTCTTAGGTTGCTTCTGTGTCCTGGCTATCGTAAACAGAGCTTCACTGAACATTGTGGTACATGACTCTGTTTGAATTATGGTTTTCTCAGGGAGGTGGATGGACCTGGAGTCTGTCATACAGAGTGAAGTAAGTCAGAGAGAAAAACAAATACTGTATGCTAACACATATATATGGAATCTGAAAAAAAAAAGAAAGGTTCTGAAGAACCTAGGGGCAGGACAAGAATAAAGATGCAGATGTAGAGAATGGACTTGAGGACACGGGGAGGGGGAAGGGTAAGCTGGGACGAAGTGAGAGAGTGGCATGGACATATGTACACTACCAAATGTAAAACAGATAGCTAGTGGGAAGCAGCCGCATAGCACAAGGAGATCAGCTCGGTGCTTTGTGACCACCTAGAGGGGTGGGATAGGGAGGGTGGGAGGGAGATGCAGAGGGAGGGCATGTGGGGATATATGTATATGTACAGCTGATTCACTTTGTTATACAGCAGAAACTAACACAGCATTGTAAAGCAATTACACTCCAACAAAAACTAAAACGGGTGAGACTCTCCGGGAAGAGGCTACTCTTGCTTTTCTCTTAATAAGAAGTAAGTTAAACACATTTTAGGGTTTTGTTCATGTTCATTCTTCAAATAATTCTAATAAAAAATATAGTTTCAAAGAAGCATGGGGCAAAAGTAGAATTTCCACTTGAATTGAATCTCCATGCAGTATGCATGACCATCTTCTCCTATTAAACTTGTCTTCCCTGATATGTTACTCCAGACTATGATAAAACTTTAAAAATGTTTTCCTGGACACAGTGGCCTTACAAATTTAGCTGTTAGAAGCTCAGTAGCTAGTAGTTATGTGACATCACTAAACTTTGTAACAATTGTGTTTCTAAAGGGAAAATTTGTCTACCACCTCCCAGGAACGATTTGCTCTTTATTTTAGCAGCATAGTTCTGCAGAATGAATACACAGCAGACTGAGTTCAACCCTGACTTCCCAGGTCTCAGCTTAAACCAAGTTTTCTTTGAAACTCAGGTGCTCACAGGCATGTTGCACTTCCCGTTCCTGCCTATGATTGGAAGTGGAAATATCCAGAATTAGAACTTGAATGTTTAAGTTCCCCACCCTGTCAAAGTTGTTCTTACAACACTTACTAGTTGAGATCAGAAATAGAAAAGAAAATGACATCAGAGAATATGTTCTTGGGAGTTCAGTTTAGAAAACTTCAGTACTCATGATCAGCTTCCAAATGAGTGAAACCTATAACTCTTTCAGGATTTGATATCACTCCTTCTTTCTGATTTTTTAAAGAAAAAAATGTGGTACTTGCATCTTCATAAATCATTTTTTTAATATTATGATACCAAACCTAGTCCAATATTTGTCATCAATTGTGGATTACAAGAATTTTTTTCTGTGATATAAAAAAAATACTGTATGAATATAACTTGATGCCTAAAACAAGCATTTAAAATGACCTCATTCTCTGAAATACTCAGAAGCAAATATTTTGTTCTTACAGTTTCAATTTTGTGATTCCTGTAATTCTAATATGAAAAGCTAGAATCCTGTGCATCCTTAAGGAAAGCCTTTTAAAGTGGGCCTTAGGTGTGTAGATAATAGACTTCTGATTATTGCACTTCTTTTCAAATGTATTTTTTTAGATCTAACTTGAAACACATCCTGCCTAATCTTTTTATTTTCTTGGCAGAATTATCGTTGTTACGTCTATAGTTATATTTCATGTCCAAACTGGATGATAGAATTTGAGCATCTGTTTAGTGCGTGTCTGAAATAATCAGATTTCTTTGCCTGTTGGGAGGAGATGATCCTCTAGATAGGTATATACCTTTTCTGCTATGAACTATCACTCTGGGCCTCCCACTTTGGGAATGACTAATCAGGAAACTTGGAAGAATTTCATACCGAGCACAATAGCATCTCTTTTCTGCAATTTCCTTTCCAGGCAACTCCGTTTTTCATTTCCTTGATGCTGCTTGAACTGGTTGTCAGCTGGATTCGCAAAGGGAAGCCATCAGGTCCTTTGGATGATGCCTTAACATCCATATCAGCCGGTGTTTTGTCTCGGCTTCCGAGGTGAGTTAGCTGGTTAGCAACACTGAGTGAATAAACTGAAATTCTCCAAGTAAGATTGAAAAGAAACCCATTGTATGGGGAATTGGTCTATTTTCACATACATCCCCAAAGAACTCAGTTACTGTCCTTATTTAACTTTTTGATGTTTTGTTCATCATGGATTTTTTACATTTGTCATTAAAAATATTGCTCTAAGTATTATTTATCTTAATTACTGAATTTATTGGTGCCTTCTTAAATTTTGTGCCCAAGACAAGTGCTTTACTTGTATTATGCTAGTCCCAGGCCTGAGTGATGTTCTAGTTATCTACTGGAAAATTAATTCGGCCTCAGGTAAATTCACATGCTGTAGCAATCTGGGGTGCAGACACTCCCTACTCAAAGTTATACAAAGCTCTGGATTACTACAGTGGTCTCTTAAGTGGTATCATTGTCTCTAGTCCTACTTCATCTACAGCCAAACATTTCCATAATGTGAATCTGGTGGAAACTCTTCATAGGTTCCTTATAGCCTGAGGAATATTTCTTGCCTGATCTATGGAGGCCTTTGTTTATCCAGCTTTGCTTCTGGTCCCTTCTTTCTTCTTCCCCCTTTGCAGTAGTTGTTCCCTCCGTACTCTGCTACTTGCCATTACCCAGATGTCTCACGTGGTCATCCGAGGCCAACTCCCATTCATTTCTTAAGTCTAAGCGTAGACTTCTTAGTCATACTCTTCAGCAAATCTTGCCTCTTTTCCAGCCCTGTTTTAGGCACCACTTTACTATGGGCTCTGTTCGCTGTGGAGTACTGTGCTTACCCCGTAATAGAATTGTCACATGATATTAAACTCACCTGTTTGCCTCCCAGCCCTTCCTGCAGGCTTGCATGCAACTTGAGAAACAGAGGTGTTCTTTTACTTTTAACTCCTATGCCTGGAATGATGTCTGATACATGGTCGATTTTTTAAAATAAAAACACCTAACATTCCTATAGTGTTATGTTGATGGTGAAGTCTGAGGATGAAGGGACCAAAAAACAGTAAACAATAAATGACCTACTACTGTTTAGAAAGTAAATTGTAATGTGTTTAGAGGAGATACCAATGAATGGAAGGCTCTTCAGTATATGAGAGTTTTCCAAAGAGCAGAGGGTGAGGGAAGATTCCCTTAGAAGTCTGTGCTTTGCGTTGCTGAAGAATGTTCTCATTCCTGCTTCCCACCCATTGCTTCTTTTACTGTTTTAAGAGCTTTACTTCTAACCAGTGCTCATTGCTTTGGAATGTTTGTACGAACCGCCCAGTGGGAAACCAAGGTGGATTTTTTAAAAATAAAATGAAAACTTAATGATATCTGAGGAAAGGTAAAATAATTTCATATAATTGCATAAAATTGTTTAGATAGAAAGTAAACCTAAATGTAAAGTATTTTTCATAAATGTTACTATGAAAAAGGTAGATAATAGTTATAAAATAATAATAGTAATAATCATCCTAAAAGAGTCTCTAAAAAACTACTCATATGGTTGCACATTCCTGTCAGAATCAGAGAATAATATCTCAAATTATTCTCAGTTAATTTCCAGAATACTCTAATTAAGAGTTTACAACTACCCTTAATTTCCTCTATTTCATGTCTCCCTTGAACAGAACTGAACAAGAAATACATTCAACATACTCAAGGGACATGTATATTTGGTTATCGAAAAATACCCAGTTGGTTACAATAATTCACTCTGAGAAAGTTAAGTGTATAGGTTTATGGAAATTGGACGGTTGATGAACTGTCAAAATAACTTGATAACTGAGAAGTGCCCTGCAGGTACAATTATGGATCACATATTTTGTTGAGCTGGAATGAATTTATTAAGAACTCAGGGAGACATCAAGTTGAATGAATGCTTCAGCATTTCTTTTACTTTTTTAAGTTTGACTTTGGTCACAAGTGAGATTAGATTCTTCTCTTATAATATTGTAACAACTAGAAATATAAACTGTATCCTCAGTACTCTATTTCTGTTCAACACTGTGATTAAAAGAAAAAAAAGGTACAGAGTTCTAACAGGAGACCCAATGAGCAAATAGATATTTCTGCTAAAAAAAGAAACCCCAAATATAAGGAAAATGGCGGGGGGGGGGCAGGGCGGGGGAGAGAGAGAGCGAGTGAGA
>NW_020175410.1:1789081-1805335 GCF_003031525.2 Neophocaena asiaeorientalis asiaeorientalis
AGAGAAAGAGAGAGAGAGAGAGAGAGAGAGAGAGAGAGAGAAACCAAAACAAACCAGTCCTTCAGGGATAAGCCTGCAGTTCTTTTTCTTCACATCCCACTACTCATAACACTCCTTAAGCTAACACAAGCTGTGAACTCTGGTGCCCTTTGAAAGAAAGGGAAAAGGTTGTGAACTTGAATTTGGAGCATATTTTTCTATAGTTGTATTTTGAATGAGAACAGCATCTTCTTTTTTGTTCACAATCCTAAATTATGAAATGTGGATAACTTTGTAAGTTTTATAAAGAATTTTATCTCTCATAGTCTTATGTGAAAGGTCTCAGCAAAGCTAATTATTTGAAAATAAAATTTTAAAATATTTTCATTTACTTTGTTGCTATTAAAAAAAAATCATAGATATAAGCAGAGAAGGAAAGCTGATCCTCAGGATGCACTCCCCTCAATCCCCTTTCAGCACAAGACGAGAAGGGGG
The DNA here is from genome assembly GCF_003031525.2 of Neophocaena asiaeorientalis asiaeorientalis. Classification (NCBI taxonomy): domain Eukaryota; kingdom Metazoa; phylum Chordata; class Mammalia; order Artiodactyla; family Phocoenidae; genus Neophocaena; species Neophocaena asiaeorientalis. Next base: position 1,789,556 of record NW_020175410.1, read on the forward strand.
ATTTGACAGAAACTCTTAGAACAATATTTCAGTTGAAGCCACAGCATCAAGGGGAATCCTCCTGCAAATCGTTAACAGCTGAAGGTTAGATTAACACGGCATTGATCATACCCTCTCCGAGGGACTAATTTCACTTTCTATACCAACAACAGGGGCTTGCCACGTCCTTAAAATACATGATTGCAAGAAAAATGGTAGTATACCATTTGTTAATCCCTTTGTGAGGAATTATACTTTGGATAATAAGTTGAAATAGGCATGTGGCCTCTGAAAAAAGAAGTTGGGGAAATGAAAGTGCAACCATGAACATGTTTTTCCACTTTGCCATTCATGTAATGGAAATGCTGTGTGCAGACTTTGAGGAAAAACAATGTTTATTTGAGGATCTCAATTTCGTTATTACATAAACGTCAAAGTACCTTGAAGATTGGTAGCATACTTACCATATTGATGGAAAAGATATATGTGTATCTTTTCAAATCTTTATGTAAGGGAAAATATTCGTCATAGACAAGATTGTACCTTGTTTACAAGCCTGTCGGACAGACCATGATATGTAATAAAAGTCCATCTGTCCTAAGAACCAGATTCTGGGCAGGCCTGCATCTGTTTTGCTCTTCTGGAATTCAGTAGGCAGACTTCCTAGTCAGAATCTAGTCCTGAAATTATAGACAGATATGTGTATTTATTGTAGTTAAATGCATTGTATCATATGCAGATAATCTGCCTTTCTGTCAGTTACTTGCATTTGTCACTATAAAAAATTAAACTAAACAAAATATTGACTAAATCAATTTTTAAAAATCTATCTGAAACTTCTGAAATATTCTGCTACTGACTGAAATGCTAATGAGTGAAAAATAATTACATGGTTTTTTTTCTTGCTTGTTGAAGCAGAGCTCAGTTTCCAATCCTTCATTAGAAAATTGGGACTTCGATTTGTTACTTCCTTCCAATATTTCTGCTTTCATAAATTGCATCCTCCCCAGAGAAATTTTATTCCTGATATAAATATCTACAGTATGTTTGTTTTTAATGGGTTCATTTATTCTGTTGAAACAGCAGATTATAAATCAAATTGCAATAGGTTGGAGGGATAATTTAAGTAGGTAAATTTTCAAATGAGTTGGGGACACTCTACTTTTAATACATATGGGTCCCTGCCAGTTTTTACTGTGGAGCTAGGTCTGCAATGTTGGACCAAAGGTATCTACAGTTTTACTGGCCATGGCTGCCATGGAATTTTCCACTCCTGACAAGAAAGTTTCAATTCATAAAAAAAAATAAAAAATTTAAAGAGGAGGAAATTAAACTTCTTTGAGATACTTTTGACTCCTTGGGATGGGACTAGAGAATAAAGGAAAATTGTGTACTGCATTTTTACACTAGACTTTAGTAGCAGAGGCAATACTGTTTTTGGCAACGTGGACTTCTGACAAACAAGTACCTGTCATTTGGGATGATGACTTTAGTCAACAGTTATTCATTATCCTAAGTAAGAGATAAATTTATTTATGTAATGTTAATAATGGTATTTTATTATGAATATTAACATATTTTTATTAACTTAGAAAATTATGAAATGAACACCCCATGTGAACAAAATATATCTAAAAAATCTGCTGGTTTGTTAGTTATTTTTGCTAGAGAGAATGCCCCCTTAACTTTTACATGTCCCCTTAACTTTTACCTTAGAAACCTTATAAACAGACTTTGTTATTAATGGTGTGACTTCAGAGGTAGCTCTTAGACTATCCTTCCCAAATGATGAATGCAAGCTTCCCTGCGCTTATTAGTCTGGCTTTGCGTGCTTATTCAGTAGAGTAATTGAATTACTTGAAGTAATTTACTTCTTGCAAAGTAAAAAATGTAGCACATTTACTTCTTCCAAATCTACCACATTGTGTTTACAAAAGTCTATGGTTTTGCGGTTGTTTTAAAAAGAAATTAAATTAAGTGATTGTTTCATAAATGTCATTTCACAGTAGGAAATAGCAGTACAAATGTCTGCCTGCAGAAGGTAGAGCTTGTGTTATGTATTTTGTTATTACTGAGCAAAAATCAATATTCCACTAGATGGAGCAAAAGTGGCAGTAGCTTTACAGATAGAGAGTGCAAGTTCCTGGGCCAGGTATAAGAGATTTAGAAATAAACAACGCAATTTCTCAGAAAAATCAATATATATATATAGTTATATATATAACATATAGTTATATATATATTATTTATAACTTCGTGAAACTTGTAAGGGTATTTCAAATGATCTCATTTAAATATTGGTTTATTTTCTAATTTATGACAAGATTTTTAGAAATAAAAAGTCTTTATTTTTTTCAATTTTGCATAATCTGGCCAAATTTCTCTAATGACAATTATAAAATAGTACAAGTTGGCAGATGTCTGTGAACACTGAGTACGTAATTCAACTTACTCTGAAAGTTGCTTTGAAATTTTAACAGTTTGCAATGAGAGCCTTACATCAAATTTCATTTGCTTGATTAATGATTAGAGCATGAGAGTATTTTGAGAGCTAGATAATTTTAAGGTCCATTCAGCCTAATGCTCTCATGTCAAATTAGCTGGGAGATAGTGAGATGGTGAACGACCTGTCCAGTGTTACCTCTCTCTACTTTCGATGATGGGAACATTCACACTCAGATGACTTTAATAACAAATTAGCTTTGTAATTCTCAATCCTCAAATAATACTTACTCTCATTTATTGATTATTGAAACATTTCAACATTATAAAGTAACTTTATATTTTTAAAAATCCACCATCAGTACTGGAATACTATTTTGGTATCTTACCAGATTTTACAGTCAGTAAACATTGACAGGAGAGATTTTATTTCATATTTTTTATTTTTTGCGGTATGCGGACCTCTCACTGTTGTGGCCTCTCCCGTTGCGGAGCACAGGCTCCGGATGCGCAGGCTCAGCGGCCATGGCTCACGGGCCCAGGCGCTGCTCGGCATGTGGGATCTTCCCAGACTGGGGCATGAACCCGTGTCCCCTGCATCGGCAGGCGGACTCTCAACCACTGCTCCACCAGGGAAGCCCGACAGATTTTATTTTTATTGAAGTGTAGTTGATTTACAGTGTTGTGTTAATTACTGCTATACAGCAAAATGATTCAGTTATACATACACACACACACACATATATATACATTCTTTTTAAAAATATTCTTTTCCTTTATCATAGGATATTGAATACAGTTCTCTGTGCTATGCAGTAGGACCTTGTTGTTTGTCCATTCTATATATAAAAGCTCACATCTGCTAACCCTAATCTCCCACTCCATCCCTCCCCCAACCTCCTCCCCCTTGGCAACCACCAGTCTGACAGGACAAATTTCTAGTGTGGACAGAAAAGCTTACATAAAACACATAAAAATTAACTGTCTTTCATTTGCCAGAAGATATACTTCAGACCCAAGAGAAATAGCTATTTGGGGGGAATTTATAAAGAATATAGGACAAAATGGGAGGGGAGTCTCTACACATGCAGGTTGTTAATTAGAGGAGTCTAATGCCTCCTTATATTTAGATTATTTTCTCAGTCTTGCATTCAAACTTAATGAATAAAACGGATCTAGCATTTGGTTATTCAAAGCCCCTGTGCTACCTAATTTCCATCTCCACATGATAAAGTAAGCTCACTATATATGCATATTACATATGTCTCTTTCTACAGGATAGGGGTTAGAGTTGTCATTTGAATTCCAGAGTGCAGAGTCATATGCTGGGATTGGGGGCTGGGAGAGAATGAAGGAATTGGGAAGAGAAAGAGGAAGAGGGTTAGTTTTATGATTCAAGGTCTGGTGGGAACATTTTTGAAAATATAGGTGCTATTTCCTGCAATCAGGGGCTTTCCAGAGCTTGATAATCATTTCCCAGGTGTATCTCTTGCCGAATTGTTTTTAGTTGTGGGCACTCCATGGCTGTTTTTTCCCATTTATGATGGAAGAGGATCATATTCATCTTGCTGATAGAGAACCGGGAATTTAATTCCCACAGCTTCTCCACTCTTTCCCTTCACCTTGAGGAAAGTTTGGCTTTGTGCTAAGGTGTGAAAAAAAAAAAAAAAAAAGAAACAGCCTTGCCTGTAGTATGTAAGGCATATTTCAGCTCGATTTGTGTCAACCCTAATAAGTAAGTTGACAGAATAATAAATTGGGTGTCTGCTCAAGACCTGGCACCTGTACAGGAAATAAAGTATTTCAATTACAGGCAGGTTCTTTTTGTTTTACACATGGAAGTTTTCCAGGGACCCTCTTTCTATTATTGAAGTTTTGTTATCTGAAAGCCTATTTCAGTTGTCACTAGAAAACTGACAAGAAAGACAGCAACTTTAAAAAGAGATACTGAATTGGTGGGACATTGATGAGGCAGGTGGCTGTATTTGCCCTCTTCACCAATGTGTCTTCCCTTTCTTGTGCTGTGCCTGGAACCTAGCAGGCACTTAATATGAATTTTTTGAATGAATGAATCCATGAATTGACCTGCTTTGACACCATGTAGTAAAGCGGATATAAAAAAAAAACTAGATTATTTCAACTTTCTATTGCATTTTCCTAAGTTTTAATTTTTTTTTTCTAGATCAGTCTTTTTTAGGGTTATCAACTGGGGCAGTTTTGCCCCTGGGAGACATTTGGACATTTTGTTGTCACACCTGGGTGGAGGGCTGTGCTACTGGCATCTAGTGGGCAGAGGCCAGGGATGCTGCTAAATGTCCTACAATGCACAGGAAAGGCCCCCACAGCAAAGAATCATCTGGCCCAAATAGCAGCAGTGTCAAACTTTAGAATTTCTGTTTTAGAAAAATTAAGTAATAATAAGTTATAATCATATAAGATTGATATTATTCACCATTTTTTTCCCTAAAACTTGAATTTTATGTGGTTAATCCTCTACTAATGAGTACTAAGGAGCAATTATAAGGTTTCATAATTTGGGTAATAGTTTTCACAGGACAGACCCCTACTACAAAGAATTATCTTGTCCAAATGTCAGTAATGACACTGTTCAGAAACCTTAGTCTAGATGTATAAGAATTACCAACCAAGCTAACATGATTTAAAATACAATTTGTTCTATTCCCCCTACCCTGATAAATAACCTGGATGACAAATTGGAAGACACATTTCAAATTTCAAGTTCTTGGATTCCTCAGAGTTCCAGAACAGGGTGAAAGCCCCTGGCCCATGGCCTGTGCTGTCTAATGAGGGACCTCACACACCTGTGTGTGCACACCCCAGACTGCTCGTCCCAGCTCTGTCTGCACGTCCAAAGAAGCCACTTTTGTCTACCTTGTCATGTTGAGGACTTTACACGCATGCATAGGTGGACCCTCTGGAGGCCTGGACCAGGAAAGAGGCCCATGCAGTCCTGAAAGCAGGCTCAGGGCCACTTGACAGGGGATTCTGGAAGTATCCAGGGCATTGCCTGAGTTGTGACAGGGGTGCTGGGTAGGTAGTCTCCTTGGATCAAGGACTCACAATTAAGGACAAAATTGCTCTTTCCAGCCATATAATTGTTGGAGGAGGTCATGGAGAGGATGCGACCCTGGTTGACCTATAAGCTGAACTTTACTTCCCCTTCCCCTTTCCCTTACTCTCTCCCCTGTCCATGGAATGTAAGTTCCACCTACAGTCCCATGCTAACAGCTGTTTCAGGGTTGCAGTCTTGAGAGAGTAAGGTGTTGTTGAGACCATCTGGACTGAATAAGTGACTTGAACCCAGTTAAGACCTTTCTAGAAAATTTTAACATTCTGGAGTGAGAGTATGGACATTTACATGTCTTGCAGCCACCGAAGACAAACCTCCTCTCTAAGTTCCTTGTTTGTTAAAACTGCCACTTCCCAGTCTGGAGTGTTCTGTCTCTTTCTTTAGTTTCTTCTTACCCTCCGTGTACGGGGACCAATTTACAAACCTAGAGTAATCTTAAATTGAAAACTGAGTTTTAAGATCTGATGATGTGTAATCCTTTTTCAAAGTGTAGGTATTTGGCATTTCTATTAGTTACTTATATTAATGCTGTTGTGAAGAAGCCTAGTGTTTTATGTTACTGATTAAATAATAACTTGAAGGATTCAAAATGTGAGACAATTTTAAAGTTATTAAATCACAGTTAAAGTCATATCATAACTAACGTCAACATTGGATTAAAAGTAAACATCCGGGTCTCCAACAAAACCAGTAACATGCTAATTCATAGACGCTGACTATGTAAAGGGAAATACTAGTAAAATAATGAATTTTAACAATAAACTAATGAGCTGCTTCTTTGACTTTTATTTAAAGTTAGAATATTTCAGAACTTTCTCACTTGTTCATGGTTTATAAATAAATCTTTATTAAGTAGAATAATTCATTTTACATATGAGTGAAAAATAATAATGAAAAAGTCAGTTCGATCATATCTGTAAAAGTGATAAAAGGAATGATTATCTTGAGTCTGATCCTAAATTTGATCTCAGGAGATTTAAAAGGAAAAATACTACTCTTTATAAAATTGAAGTATATTATGTATATTTTTGAAATTTCTTGACAGAAGAATTTATAGAAGCTTGGTAGAATATGTGGTAAGAGATATGCTGTCTGGGTTTTAAAAACAATTGTTTATTTCTAGGGAAAAATTATTCCCTTATATTTTGAGATCCATAGTTTATATTACTGTAAGAAATACTGATATGCTATGAGAATCCAATTTGTAGTCATAAGAATAATATCTAGAAAACATAGAGTGTGTGTGTGTGTGTGTGTGTGTGTGTGTGTGTGTTTGTGTGTGTGTGAAAGAGAGGAGGGACTAGACAGGAAGAGAGAGAATAGAGTCAGTCAGAAGCAACTTTAAATCTAAAGGCAAACTTTATGGGATTAATATATTTTAAGGCAGTAGTCATTTTGCAGTCCCTTTAAAAAATATGCTATTTATAATTTTCTACTTTTTACATTTCCTTTAAAAAGCACCCTTCTTGTGTTCTTTACTAAGATTTAGAAATGACAGTCACAGAAAATAAGTCATAGTTTTGTCATTTTTATGTTATATGGTTTCCATGAAAAGTATTTTTAAGAGACATATAAAGGGAACTTCCTAAATTCCATGAAATAGGGGAATAGTTGACATCCATGATGCCTATGAAACAAAAGGAAACACCACGTGAATCATTTTGATACCAAGGAAATTGAGCCTCTTCAAAGGTATCATAGAGCAGTAAGAAGCCAAGAGAAAGGGGGAAAGGATTTTATTTTTATGTATGAACATATTAATTTTTAAATATTATCTAAAATGGTTTAGCATAATTTTACTTCTAAAATATAGTATAATCATTGCTTATACATTGTATCTTTCCAGTTGGTTTTCCAGGAGCATTGAACTGACCAGTTACATTTATATCTGGGAGAACTACAGGCTCATCAGTTTGCCTTGGGATTCTCCATGGACTTGGTATTTAACTTTCTTGGGAGTTGACTTTGGTTACTACTGGTTTCATCGTATGGCTCATGGTAAGTTGCAAACCAAGACTTTTTTGATACTCAACTTATGTTGAACTGTGTTTGCCACATAGCTGGTATTCAGTAAATATTTATTGAACAAGTGACTAGATGAATAACTTAGTTTATTTTACAGCATCTAAAGATTAATAATGAAAGTTCATTTGTAATTTAAATGGAAACAATCTGAAGTCATTGTTGAAAAAAAGTGAAATTATAGAGGTACATTTTTCACACCCCTTGTATATAATTTATTTTTAAAACCATTTAGAAAGTGTTGACTATAGCATCACTTCACAACCCAATTATCAAGGGTTTTTCTGAAGAGCTTTGTAACAGCGTGGAATCCTAGGTAACCTGCTGTCATATGTAAGCCTGATTCATGTTCTTGGCAGTATTGCCATATTTACAAATGAAAATGCAATCAGCTAGGCATTAGCCATAATGCACTTTAGTGTGACCACAGCTTTGCAAAATTTCTCATCTGCTACAAAGCCTTCTTACGGTACTGGTTCACTGAACTTGCTTTTGGGGATTCTTGGCCACACCTTCCAAAGAAAGTTTTGTTATGGAATGGAAAATGGAAGAGCATGGAGCTGTCTAAATCTCTCGTGAGATAAGCAGAAATTGGAGAATGATTGTAGAGCTAAGATGAACAAGTGGTCTCTAAGGAGGAATTAGGCATGCAAAATATTGCTGAAGGGAAACGGAGGAAAGTGCTAATTTGGAAAAACTACTGAAGAGCAGAACTCAGGATTTCAGTGGGTAGTTGGGTTGAGTGGGTGGGGAGGAAGGAAGGAAGAGGAAGAAACCTGGAATAATAATAAAAAATAGATGGGAGGTGGAAAGAAGAGCTTTGAGATCACGATGAATAACTGAGCTATGTGTGTAGGAGTATGTGTGACCAAATATCCTTCCCAAGCAAGGATGAAGGAAATAGGAGTAGCATGGACAGAGTTATGCTTAAGGCAGTTAAACTTTAAACATGGCATTATTTTGTTAAGCACTTTAAGCATGTACATTTAATGAGACTATAAAAAGTGTTAATTCATTAAAAAATTTGTAGTGAACAGATAAACTAGAAAAAGTTATTTATTTTGTGTATGATAACCTTTGTCTTTGAAAATAATAAGTCAGCTCCTTACATCATTTCCTTATATATAAATGTAAGAGGATACTCCCAAATTGGACATGATTAAGAATAAAATAGGGTTGATGTGGTAAACTTGGTATTTTATTTCAAAATAGTAGTTTTCTCCCTAAAATAAACCCATTGGCAATTTTCCTCGCTTTCTATGCAGCAAATGGGTAATGCAGAAAGCATTTACATTGTATTACTTAATTTCAGGAACCTTCTAATATCACACTGTCCTGTATAGATGTGTGTGTTTGGAAAATCTGCTAATTTGCTTAATATTTGAAAGCCCATTATAACAGGAAACAAAGAACCAACAGAATATTACCAAATATAAAACTTTAAAAAATATGTTGATTGTAAGTGCTCTCAGGGAATAGCAATAAAGTAAAATAATATATTAAAAACATGGAATCAAGGCTGTTTAAAGTATGCTTCCCATTAGAAAATTTTGAACCAAGTCCAGTAAAGGCAGGCATTAAAAAAATCTGAAAACCTTCTGGAAAAACACTCACCACTTTCAGGCTATGAAGCTTACTCATAAGTTCAAAGACTTTTGACTTGTGATGGAAAGCTAGTTGGAAAAAAATGATATTTCACTGCGCAAATATATAACATAGTTACAGACTATATTCCCCACACTGTACATTTCATACCCATGTCTCATTTATTTGAATCTGGAATTTTGTACCTCTTAATCTCCTTCACCTACTTCTTTCCTCCCCACCACCCCCATCCCCTCACAACTACCTATTTGTTCTCTGTATCTATAACTCTGTTTCTTTTATATTTGTTTTGTTTTTTTAGATTTCACATATAAGTGAAATAATACAGTATTTGCCTTTCTCTGTCTGACTTATTTCACTTAGCATAATACCCTCTAGGTCCATCCATGTTGTCACAAATTGTAAGATTTCATTCTTTTTTATGGCTGAGTAATATTCCATTATGTGTATATATATATATATATATATATATATATATATATATACACACCACCTCTTGTTTATCCATTCATCTATGATGGGTGTTTAAGTTTCTTCCATTTCTTGGCTATTGTAAATTATGTTGCAATGAACATAGGGATGCATATATCTTTTCTAAGTACTGTTTTTGTTTTCTTCGGATAAGTACCCAGGTGTGGAGTTGCTGGATTGTGTGGTAGTTTTATTTTTAATTTTTTGAGGAATCTCCATGTTGTTTTCCATATTGGATGTACCAATTTATGTTCCCGCCAACCATGCACAAGGGTTCCTCTTTTTTCACATCTTAGATCTAACACTCCTTATTTGCTGTATTTTTGATAATAGGCATTCTGACTGGTATAAGATGATATCTCATTGTGGCTCTGATTTGCATTTTCCTACTGATTACTGATGTTGAACATCTTTTCATGTCCCTTTTGAACATCTATATGTCTTCTCTGGAAAATGTTTATTACAATATTCTGCCAATTTTAAAATCAGGTTGCTTTTTTTTTGAGGTTGAGTTTCTATGTTGAGTTCTTTGTATATTTTGTATATTAACACCTTATCAAATATATCATTTGTAAATATCTTCTTCCATTCATTGGTGACCTTTTCATTTTGTTGATCGTTTCTTCTGCTGTGCAAAAGCTTTTTAGTTTGGTGTAGTCCCATTTATTTATTTTTGTTTTTGTTTCCCTTGACTGAGGAGACACATTCAAAAAAATTTTTTGCTAAGACTGATGTCAAAGACAGTATTGCCTATGTTTTCTAGATTTTTTATGGTTTCAGGTCTTACATTTAAGTCTTTAATACATTTGGAACTTATTTTTGTGCATGGTGTGTGAGAGTAGTTCAGTTTGATTCTTCTGTTTATAGCTGTCCATTTTTCCTAGCACCATCTATTGAAAAGGCTGTCTTTTCCCCATTGTATAATCTTGCCTCCTTTGTTGTAGACTAATTGCCCATATAACTGTGGGTTCATTTCTGGGATCTCTGTTCTCTTCCATTGATCTGTGTATCTCTTTTTGTGCCAGAACCATACTGTTTAGATGACTGTACCTTTGTAGTGTAGTTTGAAATCATGGTGTGTGATACCTCCAGCTTTGTTCTTCTTTCTTAATATTGTTTTGGCTGTTCAGAGTTTTTTGTGTTTCCATACAAATTTGTGCCAAATATTTTTGCTCAAAAAGAGAATTTGAAAAAGTTTCTGTTACTAAAGGCATATGATGCATTAGCAAATAAGCTCTATGAGCAAAGGCATTTTAGACCACAAAAGGCCAAATCAAGTGGAATCTATCCTCTTTCACTTATTAAGCAAGTGTAATTGTGACTGAATTTAGTGTCATAATATTAAAATCTACAATAAAAGAGACTAAGCATGGTGAAGTACTAGGAAAATACTGTAAGTGAAAATTCCAGCAAGAATCATTAACTAACTCAGAGACTTCCTTCTATGATTATAATCTTTTCATTCATGCATTAACTTTTTCAACAAATGTTTAATGACCATCTATCTTATACGAACCCTATATTAGGCATCAGAGGTAGCTTGGATAATAACATATCTGAACACCAGTTGTTCATTTTATTATGGGTAAAAGACATTAACAATTAACTACAATAATGATAGGGGAAGTGCAAAGATGATTTTGGAGTGAATTCTTAAAATTCACAAAAGAAACTTTGTCCTTCTCATTGGCATTAGTTCTTAAATTTCCAAACTTCTGAATATGCTGATTAACCTTTTTCAAAGTGGTTATATAAAAACCAAATGGAATTATGTTAAAAACTCATATTCCTTCAGACCCCAGGGAATATTCATTGGAGTGAGGTCTCACGGTGTTCCTTACCTCAGTACCAAGACCCAGCTCTACCCAATAGCCTACAAACCCCAGTGTTGGAAGCCTCAGGCCAAACAACCAGTAAGACAGGAACACAATCGCATTCATTAAAAAAAAAAAAAAAAAATGGGGAAAAAATATGTCACAGATGAAGGAGCAAGGTGAAAACCTACAAGACCAAATAAATGAAGAGGAAATAGGCAATCTACCTGAAAAAGAATTCAGAGTAATGATAGTGAAGATGATCCAGAATCTCAGAAATAGAATGGAGGCATGGGTTAAGAAAATACAAGAAATGTTTAACAAAGATCTAGAACAACTAAAGAACAAACAAACAGAGATGAACAACATAATAACTGAAATGAAAAATACACTAGAAGGAATCAATAACAGAATAACGGAGGCAGAAGAACAAATAAGTGAGCTGGAAGGCAAATGGGTGGAAATAACTGCTGAGGAACAGAATAAAGAAAAATAGACTGAAAAGAATTGAATACAGTCTCAGAGACCTCTGGGACAACACTAAACACACCAACATTTGAATTATAGGGGTCCCAAAAGAAGAAGAGAAAAAGAAAGGGTCTGAGAAAATATTTGAAGAGATTATAGTGGAAAACTTCCCTAACATGGGAAAAGAAATGGTCACCCAAGTCTAGGAAGCACAGAGAGTCCCATACAGGATAAACCCTAGGAAAAACACACCAAGACACATATTAATCAAACAAACAAAAATTAAATTCAAAGAAAAAATTATAAAAGCAGCAAGGGAAAAACAAAAAATAACATATAAAGGAATCCCCATAGGGTATCAGGCTGATTTTTCAGTGGAAACTCTGCAGGCCAGAAGGGAGTGACAGGATATACTTAAAGTGATGAGAGAAAAATCTGCAATCAAGATTACTCTACCCAGCAAGGATCTCATTCAAATTCGATGGAAAAGTCAAAAGCTTTTCAGAAAAGTAAAAGCTAAGAGAATTCAGCACCACCAAACCAGCTTTACAACAAATGCTAAAGAAACTTCCCTAAGCGGGAAACACAAGAGAAGAAAAAGACCCACAAAACCAAACCCCTAACGATTAAGAAAATGGTAATAGGAACATACATATTGATAATAATGTTGAATGTAAATGGATAAAATGCCCCAACCAGAAGACACAGACTGGCTGAATGGATACAAAAACAAGACCCATATATATGCTGTCTACAAGAGACCCACTTCAGACCTAAGGATACATGCAGATTGAAAGTGAAGGGATGGAAAAAGATATTCCATGCCAGTGGAAATCAAAAGGTAGCTGGAGTAGCAATTCTCATATCAGATAAAATAGACTTTAAAATAAAAACTGTTACAAGAGATAAGGAAGGACACTACATAATGATCAAAGTATCAATCCAAGAAGAAGATATAAGAATTATAAATGTTTATGCACCCAACATAGGAGCACCTCAATACATAAGGGGAATGCTAACAATCATGAAAGGAGAAATTGACAGTAGCACAATAATAGTAGGGAACTTTAACATCCCAGTTACACCAATGGACAGATCATCCAAGCAGAAGATAAATAAGGAAACACAAGCTTTAAATGGCACAATAGACCAGATAGATCTAATTGATATTTATAGAACATTCCACCCAAAAGTGACAGAATACACTTTCTTCTCAAGTGCACATGGAACATTCTCCAGGATAGGTCACATCTTGGGTAACAAATCAAGGCTTGGAAAATTTAAGAAAATTGAAATCATATCAGGCATCTTTTCTGACCACAATGCTTTGAGATTGGAAATCAATTACAGGAAAAAAACTGTAAAAAACACAAATACATGGAGGCTAAACAGTGCACTATTAAATAACCAAGAGAACACTGAAGAAATCAAAGAAGAAATAAAAAAAATACATGGGAACAAATAACAATGAAAACACGGTGACCCAAAACCTATGGGACGCAGCCAAAACAGTTCTAAGAGGGAAGTTTTTAGCAATTCAATCTCACCTCAAAAACCAAGAAAAATCTCAAATAAACTATCTAACCCTACACCTAAAACAACTAGAGAAATAAGAACAAAGAAAACCCAAAGTCAGAAGAAGGAAAGAAGTAATAAAGATCAGAGCAGAAATAAATGAAATGGAAATGAAGAAAACAATATCAAAGATCAATACAACTGAAAGTTTGGTCTTTGAGAAGATAAACAAAATTGATAAACCCTTAGCCGGATTCATCAAGAAAAAAAGGGAGAGGACGCAAATCAATAAAATTAGAAATGAAAAAGGAGCAATCACAACTGACACTGCAGAAATACAAAAGATTATAAGACTACTACAAACAACTATATGCCAGTAAAATGGACAACCACGAAGAAATGGACAGATTCTTGGAAAGTTACAATTTTCCAAGACTGAACCAGGAAGAATTAGAAAATATAAACAGACCTATCACAAGTAATGAAATTGAAACCATAATTAACAATCTTCCAACAAACAAAAGTCCAGGATGATGGCATCAGAGGCGAATTCTATCATTTAGAGAAGAGCTAACACCCATCCCTCTCTAACTCTTCCAAAAATTGCAGAGGGAGAAACACTCCCAAATTCATTCTGCGAAGCCACCTTCACCCTGATACCAAAACCAGGAAAATATATCACAAAAAAAGAAAATTATAGACCAATATCACTGATGAACATAGATGCAAAAATCCTGAACAAAATACTAGCAAACGGAATCCAACAGCACAGTAAAAGTATCATACACCATGATCAAGTGGGGTTTATCCCAGGGATGCAAGATTTCTTCAGTTTACACAAATCAATCAGTGTGAAACACCACATTACCAAATTAAGGAATAAAAACCATATGATCATCTCAATAGGCGCAGAAAAAGCTTTTGACAAAATTCAACACCCACTTATGATAAAAACTCTCCAGAAAATGGGCATAGAGGGAACCTACCTCAACATAATAAAGGCCGTATATGACAAACCCACAGCAAGCATCATACTCAATGGTGAAAAACTAAAAGCACTTCCACTAACATCAGGAACAAGACAAGGATGTCCACTCTCACCACTCATATTCAACATAGTTTTGGAAGTCCTAGCCACAGCAATCAGAGAAGAAAAAGAAATAAAAGGAGTACAAATTGGAAAAGAAGAAGTAAAACTGTCACTGTTTGCCGATGACATGATACTATACATAGAAAATCCTAAAGATGCCACCAGAAAACTATTGGAACTAATCAATGAATTTGGTAAGGTTGCAGGTTACAAAATTAATACACAAAAATCTCTGGCATTCCTATACACCAACAAGGAAAAATCAGAAAGAGAAATTAAAGAAACACTCCCATTTACCATTGCAACAAAAAGAATACAATACCTAGGAATAAGCCTGCCTAAGGAGGCAAAAGACTTGTACTTACAAAACTATAAAACACTGATGAAAGAAATCAATGATGACATATACAGATGGAGAAATATACCATGTTCTTGGATTGGAAGAATCAACATTGTGAAAATGACTATACTACCCAAAGCAATCTACAGATTCAGTGCAATCCCTATCAAACTACCAATGGCATTTATCACTGAACTAGAACAAAACATTTTACAATTTGTATGGAAACACAAAAGACCCCAAATAGCCAAAGCAATCTTGAGAAAGAAAAACGGAGTTGGAGGAATCAGGCTCCCTGACTTCAAACTATACCACAAAGCTACAGTAATCAAGAGAGTATGGTACTGGCACAAAAACAGAAATATAGATCAATGGTACGAGATAGAATGCCCAGAGATAAACCCACGCGCACATGGGCACCTAATTTATGACAAAGGAGGCAAGAACATACAACGGAGAAAAGATAGCCTCTTCAATAAGTGGTGCTGGGAAAACTGGACAGCTACATGTAAAAGAAAGAAATTATAACACTACCTAACACCATACACAAAAATAGACTCCAGATGGATTAAAGACTTAAATGTAAGACCAGACACTATAAAACTCTTAAAGGAAAACACAGGAAAAACACTCTGACATAAACCATAGCAAGATCTTTTTTGACCCACCTCCTAGAGTAACAGAAATAAAAACAAAAATAAACAAATGGTTCTTAATTAAAGTTAAAAGTTTTTCACAGTAAAGGAAACCATAAACAAGACAAAAAGGCAGCCCTCAGAATGGGAGAAAATAGTTGCAAATGAAAATACAGACAAAGGATAATCTCCAAAATATACAAACAGCTCATGGAGCTCAATATCAAAAAAAACAAACAATCCAGTTAAAAAATGGGCAGAAGACCTAAATTGACATTTCACCAAGGAAGACATACAGATGGCCAAGA
>NW_020175410.1:1806452-1858120 GCF_003031525.2 Neophocaena asiaeorientalis asiaeorientalis
ATCTCTGGCATTCCTATACACCAACAAGGAAAAATCAGAAAGAGAAATTAAAGAAACACTCCCATTTACCATTGCAACAAAAAGAATACAATACCTAGGAATAAGCCTGCCTAAGGAGGCAAAAGACTTGTACTTACAAAACTATAAAACACTGATGAAAGAAATCAATGATGACATATACAGATGGAGAAATATACCATGTTCTTGGATTGGAAGAATCAACATTGTGAAAATGACTATACTACCCAAAGCAATCTACAGATTCAGTGCAATCCCTATCAAACTACCAATGGCATTTATCACTGAACTAGAACAAAACATTTTACAATTTGTATGGAAACACAAAAGACCCCAAATAGCCAAAGCAATCTTGAGAAAGAAAAACGGAGTTGGAGGAATCAGGCTCCCTGACTTCAAACTATACCACAAAGCTACAGTAATCAAGAGAGTATGGTACTGGCACAAAAACAGAAATATAGATCAATGGTACGAGATAGAATGCCCAGAGATAAACCCACGCGCACATGGGCACCTAATTTATGACAAAGGAGGCAAGAACATACAACGGAGAAAAGATAGCCTCTTCAATAAGTGGTGCTGGGAAAACTGGACAGCTACATGTAAAAGAAAGAAATTATAACACTACCTAACACCATACACAAAAATAGACTCCAGATGGATTAAAGACTTAAATGTAAGACCAGACACTATAAAACTCTTAAAGGAAAACACAGGAAAAACACTCTGACATAAACCATAGCAAGATCTTTTTTGACCCACCTCCTAGAGTAACAGAAATAAAAACAAAAATAAACAAATGGTTCTTAATTAAAGTTAAAAGTTTTTCACAGTAAAGGAAACCATAAACAAGACAAAAAGGCAGCCCTCAGAATGGGAGAAAATAGTTGCAAATGAAAATACAGACAAAGGATAATCTCCAAAATATACAAACAGCTCATGGAGCTCAATATCAAAAAAAACAAACAATCCAGTTAAAAAATGGGCAGAAGACCTAAATTGACATTTCACCAAGGAAGACATACAGATGGCCAAGAGGCACATGGAAAGCTGCTCAACATCACTAATCATTAGAGCAATGCAAATCAAAGCTACAGTGAGGTATCACCTCACCTCAATCAGAATGGCCATTATCAAAAAATATAGGAGCTTCTCTGGTGGCGCAGTGGTTGAGAGTCTGCCTGCCGATGCAGGGGACACGGATTTGTGCCCTGGTCTGGGAAGATCCCAAAAACAGTCTGGAGGTTCCTTATAAAACTATAAATAGAACTACCATATGACCCAGCCCTGAGAAAACCATAATTCCAAAAGAGACATGTACCACAGTGTTGATTGCAGCAGTATTTACAATAGCTAGGACATGGAAGCAACCTAAATGTCCATCAACAGATGAATGGATAAAGAAGATGTGGCACATATATACAATGGAGTATTACTCAGCCATAAAAAGAAACAAAACTGAGTTATTTGTAGTGAGGTGGATGGACCTAGAGTCTGTCGTACAGAGTGAAGTAAATCAGAAAGAGAAAAACAAATACTGTGTGCTAATACATGTATATGGAATCTTAAGAAAAAAAAAACATGGTACTGATGAACCTAGTTGCAGGGCAGGAATAAACTGATAGACGTAGAAATTGGTCTTGAGGACATAGGATGGGAGGGTGAAGCTGGGGCGAAGTGAGAGTAGCATCGGCATGTACACACTACCGAATGTAAAATAGTTGGCTGGTGGGAAGCAGCAGCATAGCACAGGGAGATTGTCTCGGTGCTTTGCGATGACCTAGAAGGGTAGGAGAGGGAGAATGGGAGGGAGGCTGAAGAGGGAGGGGATATGGGGACATGCGTATGTATGTGGCTGATTCGCTTTGTTGTGCAATAGAAAGTAACACAGTATTGTGAAGTAATTATACTCCAATAAAGATCTACTAAAAAAAAACCCTCATATTCCTGAAATGATGATGCTAGTAATAGTATTAATATTAATACTAATAAGTATAAATCAACTATTATTGAAAGCCATTGGAGAAGCAACAAGTATAGTGGTAGAAAAATGTAGATTTTGAAGCCAGAATATTGGAAGACTCAATATTCTCAAGATGTCAATTCTTTCCAACTTGCTCCATATATTCAACTCATTCCTAATCAAAATCTTAGCAAGTTACTTTGTGGATATTAACAAATTGATTCTAAAGTTTATATGGAGAGGCAAAAGACTAGCCAATACAGAATATTGAAGGAGAAGAAAAGAATAGCCAACAAAATATTGACAGAGAAGAACAAAGTTGGAAGACTGACACTACCCTACTTCAAGACTTATTCTGAAGCTGTAGTGGTCAAGAGAGTGTGGTACTGACAAAAGAAAGACAAATAGATCAATGGAATAGATTAGAGACCCCCAAATAGATCCACATAACTATGGTCAACTGACCTTCAACAAAAGAGCAAAGGCAGTGCAATGAAGCAGAGTCTTTTCAAAAAATAGTGCTGGAACAACTGGACATCTACATGTAAAAAAATGATTCTGAATACAGACCTAACAGCCCTTTGCAAAAGTTAACTCAAAATGGACCACAGACCTAAATAGCAAGCAAAACTATAAAACTCTTTGAAGGTAACATAGGAGTAAACCTGTAAGATTTTGGGTGTTGAGATGACTTTTCAGGTACAACAACAAAGGCATGATCCATGAAAAAATTGATAAGCTGGACTTCATTAAAATTAAAAACTTCTGCTCTGTGAAAGACAGTGTCAAGAGGATGAGAAGATAAGCCAGATAGGAGAAAGTTTTTGCAAAATACACATCTGATAATGGACTGTTCTCTAAAATATACAAAGAACTATTATAGACAACCTCTGTAAGTAGATTGTAAGGAATGATCCCTGGAGCTAAACTGCCTAGGGTCAGACCTTGGCTCTACTACTTACTGTGTACTATTGAGCAAGTTATGCCTCCTCTTATTTTTCCTTATTTGTAAGACGCAAATAACAATAGTGTAACCCACATAAGATCATTGTGAGGTTTAAATGAATTGCAAATGAGCAGACACTTAGGGAAGAGACTGATACATAATTAAGTAAAAAAATAAATATTAACTATTAGGTTGTCAGGTCTCTCTGTTAATATGTTATATATAATAATATTATGAAAATTATCATCTTTTCCTTAAATGATACTTAAATATATTAGTTGTTAAAATAATTATCTTTCTCAAAATGCATAATTAAGTTTAGTTATCCTCATACAAACTCAATTTTTTCTTATTTTTACCTGGAGATAATAATAATAGTTCATGAAGGATCTTGTTAAGATGTCCTATATATTTGTATCATTGGGTATATGCAGAAATATATAATATATACTAAAGCTAGAG
The DNA here is from genome assembly GCF_003031525.2 of Neophocaena asiaeorientalis asiaeorientalis. Classification (NCBI taxonomy): domain Eukaryota; kingdom Metazoa; phylum Chordata; class Mammalia; order Artiodactyla; family Phocoenidae; genus Neophocaena; species Neophocaena asiaeorientalis. The sequence goes on from NW_020175410.1 coordinate 1,809,842, forward strand.
AATTCTGATTATATCAAACAGGTCATGTGGATTTTGATTTATCAATTTTAACAAAATCGTCTCTGTGTTTAATAAGGTGCATGTATTGGAAAATGAACATTTCAGGCCTCACCACCAGGTCAGATATATAGACAATAGGGAACACTGAAAGACTGTGTTTTAGGCTTCCACTCATACAGACATGATATTAACAGTCTTTTCCTAAATGAATAGTTATCAACTATAAGAATAAAATTACAGTATCCTTTGCTTTTAAAATTGTTTCTTTCCTCAAGTGAATGTCATATAATTTGAAAATTTTTTTGGTAGGTCAAACTTATTCATACTCTTTTTTCCTTCAAACATCATTGTTTTTACCTTGTTCTTTTGGAAGAAACAAAATCTATTAGAATTTATAAATTTTATTTATATGTTAAAGTTTCTTTTGTTGCCTTCTCAGCTTAATTAAATATTAATTTGTCAAAAGTTTTTTCCTTAGAGATTGAAATCTCTTTTCCAGGACCTAGAAAATGACTTGAAAAAAATCACTAAAACAGATTTGTTCCTTCTTCTCTTACACTAATAGGTAATTTGACTTTGTCCTTTTTCTTACAGTTTGAAGCCTCATATTTCTTAGAATTCTTTCCAAAATGTAATTTTGTGTTATGGGCATTTCTAAAGTATGTGTTTGATTTTTTTCCCCTCTCCAAATTCACACAAATCTTGATAATGCAAAAAAATACCCTCCACAACTGTAGGGTTTTGCAGTATGTAGCTTGTGCTGCATCATTTTTTTAAAACAAATGTTCAGTGCCAGCTTTGTGCCTCCGAGCTGTTTGAAGCACTGAAGGGGACACATCCTGTAATGTGAAGCGCTTATACCATGAGTTAAACAAATGGTACAGACAAGTCCCAGAAAAATGCACCAGGTGTGCAGGTGGTAGTTAAATCAACAAGCAATTTTATTTCATTGTATTAGATTTCATTAGCAGTACTCCCTTTTTTTTAGAACTTTTGAAATAGCGTGGGAAAATATGTCATTATGCAGAATTTTAAGGGCTCCATCATGGTGATAATATTGCTTCAGGAAAAAAAATAACTCAAAATTGAAGAATAGAGTGACCTAAAGCCACATGGGTCAGAAGTATTGATAGAAAGCAAAGAAAGCAAATGAGTTTGAGTAGAAGATATTTAGTGCAGGCAGTTACATATAAATCATATTTATAACAGTAATCTATAATTTAAAAAATTATTAAAAAGAAACAGTGCAAGCAATCATATAATTTAAGAATAAAGCCAGATAATGGTTATATAGGCACATTGTTGTCATCATAGCTTATTTTTTAGACTAGATAAAGATCAGTAGAAAACTGGGATATGAAAAAGGGTAGATATAATTATTAATGTAAAGAAAAGAGGTTGATTACTATTTTATGAAAATAGAGATGAATAAGAATATTGCAATGTAAAGAAATATGTAGCCACAGTATAACATGAACTTCTTGGAAGGATGATACATATTTCCTTAGATCCTAAGTACCCATCCTAAGTACACATCTTTTTAGTGACTCTAAATGCATACTTCAGCTTATACACAGATCAAAAACTTCAGCAGGGAGAACTAAAAGATAACACTCTGAGTGGTTTTGCCAAAAGTTTGTGAGTGAAGGGTGAGCACTGAACTTCACTAAAATTTAAAGGTAAGTAGGATGTTCTACAGGTGGCAGGAAGTCTTCTTGCCATTTTTAAATTCTGTGGGACTCCAGAGTTTGAATCTTCTGCACTTGAATTAAGTATAGTAAACAAAAATATTTGTGACTGTATTAAGGCCAGATAAGTACCAGACCTAATAGGACGAGAAGTCATCCTTTTCGGCATTGAAAACCTGTCACTTTATGAAATAATATTAGTACTGCCTAACATTTACTGAGTTCTTTCTCAGTGTTTCTAAGTGCTTCTTATACATTTTCATATGTAATTAAAACAACCAGGTGATGACTTCTATCACAGCACTTTGACAAAAGAGGAAACTGAAACAAATATTGTTTAAGTAACTTGCCCAGCTCTCAGAGTTGTTGTGCCACAGGCTGAATATTTTGATTGGGGGCCGTTGATCTGAGTCTCTTGGCTTTGTTATTACTCTAGCCTCTTAATAAAATTAACTTTTTTTTTTTTTTTTTTTTTTTTTTTTTTGCGGTACGTGGGCCTCTCACTGCCGTGGCCTCTCCTTGTTGTGGAGCACAAGCTCCAGACTCCACGGCATGTGGGATCCTCCCAGACCCGGGCACGAACCCGCGTCCCCTGGATCGGCAGGCAGACTCTCAACCACTGCGCCACCAGGGAAGCCCTAAAATTAACTTTTAATTAAATAAAATATATACTAATATCACCATCTGTCCAATCTATTTATTTTAGATTGTTGTTGACATATATAAATCCTCAAATATTTGGTAGGAAAGAAAATTTAAATTTAGTAATTTGATTGTTAAAATGTTAAAAAATTTATTGAAAATGAGAATTAAGCTGCAGTAGGATACAAAGAGGCTTACCCTCTTTCTCTCATACAATCAATACTATACTCACATTGCTGTCCTTTTAAGCCTAGAGCACAGTGTTTGTTAGCTGATGGACTTGTGATGCTCTTTGTGGCTGCACGTTAGAATCACCTTGGAAGCTTTAAAAAATATATTAATACCTAGGCTAGAAATGGAACCACTTAAATTAGAATCTCTGGGCAAGGAGCTTGGGCTTAGTTGTGTTTGTTCTTGTTGTTTTTTACATCTTTATTGGAGTATAATTGCTTTACAATGGTGTGTTAGTTTCTGCTTTATAACAAAGTGAATCAGTTACACATATACATATATCCCCATATGTCTTCCCTCTTGTGCCTCCTCCCTTCCACCCTCCCTATCCCACCCCTCTAGGTGGTCACAAAGCCCCGAGCTGATCTTCCTGTGCTATGCGGCTGCTTCCCACTAGCTATCGATTTGACGTTTGGTAGTGTATATATGTCCATGCCTCTCTCTAGCATTTTTCTCTTCACTTTTCATATTTGCATTTCTATTCTCTTACACTGAAAATCTTGACATGAAATAATATTAATGTATTTAATTATTTGCTATGTCATATAGTACATGTTTTTTTCCTTGATGAATTGAAAAATTTAAATTATGAAGTGTGAGATCCTTATCTTTTGAAAGTACAAATCTTCTTCATTGGTGCTCAAGCTCCCTCCTTCTTATATTCAAATTGTATTTCCTTTGCCCCCCAAAAAGTGCTTGTTTTATAACTGTGTGGACGGTCCATGTCTGTTCTTTCAGATGAAGGCTTTGTTCTTTATAGAGGCAAATGTTAATGGAGCATATGCCCCTCGTCCTCCTGTGCTCCTTTCTCCAGAGCCAGAAGGAATTCAGACTGCTTATTTTTATACTTACTGATATCCTGGGGAAAAAGGTAAAGGAGAGTTTATAAAACCTGGACAAAAGAAGGATGTAACTTTTTCAGTTCTCCCAAGGGCTGAATCTCGGCTGAAATAACTGACAGTTTTGAGACATACAGAAGGAAATGATGAGTTAGGCTAAGCGTCCAGATGTGTGCACAACAGATGTATAAGGTTACATTTTAAGAGAAGGAATGCAATACCTGTATTTTTAGAGAGGAAGTTGTAAATAGTAAATACATAACAACTATTAACTATAGTCTGACTCTTCAAGATTTTAAAGTAGCAAATACTTTTTTCATCTCTACGCTATTTAGCAGTGCTTAAAAAAAATTTATATAAGTAAAACCGTATCAGAAAGATCATAGATTGAATTAAATCAAATGGGGACTTAGAATATGATAATTCTTGCTTTATTATCTTTAATATGTGGTTGAACATTTTTGATGAACTTGTTTTTACCATGAAATAAAAGTAGACTGTTTTTTTAAACCTTTACTCATCTATACCTACAAATTTCTTGCTCTTCTTTCTTAGACAGTACTAAACATCCTCAAAAATACCTTGCCAATATTCTGAGTTACCACAGGCTAGGGCAAACTGTTAAAGAAAAGTAGCAAAATTACTTTGTGGCTTCTAAATCCTACAGAACGATGTCATCCTTTAGCAGTATATTTCTTAATTCTGTCTTACAAACTAGTATGAATAATATCTTAAAATATATAGTATGAAAAATGGAGTATTTTCTACCTGAGAAAGCTATTGTTCCTGCGTAGGATAGATACTGCCCTCATTCAAATATTCATTTATATGTAGCAAAATATTCTTTTTGTTCTACATGGTTACCATGCCTTGCATGCTTCTTAGAAGCCAAAACATACATCCATGGGAATGATGACAAAGCACATCCTAATTCGGGAATTTTAAAGGGCTCTGGGATTTGAAGTTGACACTTCTTTGGCTGCGTTCCAACATACAACTAGGGAGAAGAAAGAAGCCATTTGGGTTCATTGTGTCCCTAAATCTCATGTAGTTTTGGAGAGAACAGTGATGTCCAAAGTAAAAGTGCGATAACTTGCTCAGATAATAGGAAGTTGCTTCGAAGTGAAATAGGTGACCTTTAATAATGAGAAATTTGTCAGTGGAAATTCACTAGAGAGTTGGACCAGGGCGAAATCTTGTAGTCGTCTCAGGAACATAATCAGACAGAAAGTGATTGCTCACATTGGAAGAGAAATTTTAAAAGTCACAGCATTTCCTTTTCATCCTTTGTAAATGCACCCAAGGGAGGAGCTACCTCTCTGGGGTTTAACTTCCTTCTGTTGTAGACAGCTGGTGGGAGGAAGGGGGGGGGAAACCACAGAAAGAGGAGTTCAACCCTGGTTAAGGTGTTCAAGCATCACAGAGCTCATCAGTGTCTTCCCTCTCCCAGAACAGCCTCCCAGTGCTAACAGAGATGTTGCTTCCATCCTTCCCTTATTTGTGTTTGAGTGCAGAGGTGGAGGGGTGGGAAGCAAGCTGCCAAAATGTTGACCTATCCCTGGAAAAGTGTCCACATTTTAATCAATACCTCTAAAGGCCATAAGAGAGAGGTGTTGGGTAGAAGGGTTAATGTAGTTATTCTCATGAAATGTACCACTAAAACTGTTTCTTTTCTTCCCTCACTGACATTAAGAAGTAATGCATATGACAATTCTTTTATCAAGATGTAAAAGCATTTCATATACTCTTCTAAGACATTCATTTACTTCCTTTCTTAGTTTTCAGATGCCCTTCATTGTCAGACAATTTCATACAGAGGATAAGAGGAGAGGTTATTTACGTATTTATTTTTTAATTGAAGTATAGTTGGTTTACAATGCTGTGTTAGTTTCTGGTGTACAGCAAAGTGATTCAGTTATACATATGTGTGCTCATATATATATTCTTTTCCATTATAGTTTATTATAAAATATTGAATATAGTTCCCTGTGCTATACAGTAGGACCTTGTTTATCTATTTTATATATAGTAGTTTCTATCTGCTAATACCAAACTCCTAATTTATCCCTCCCCACTCTCTTTCTCCTTTGGTAACCATAAATTTGTTTTCTATGCCTGTGAGTCTGTTTCTGTTTTGTAAATAAGTTCATTTGTATCATTTTTTTTAGATTCCACATATAAGTGATTTCATATGATATTTGTCTTTCTTGTGTGACTTACTTTACTTATTATGATAATCTCTAGGTCCATCCATGTTGCTACAAATGGCATTATTTCATTTTTTTTTAATGGCTGAGTAATATTCGATTATATCAAGATAACACATCTTTTTTATCTATTCATCTGTCAGTGGACATTTAGGTTGCTTCCATGTCTTGGCTATTGTAAATAGTGCTGCTGTGAGCATTGGGGTGCAGGTATCTCTTCGAATTAGAGTTCTCTCCAGATATATGCCCAGGAGTGGGATTGCTGGATCATATGATAGCTCTGTTTTAGTTAAGGAACCTCCATACTGTTCTCCATGGTGGCTGCACCAATTTACATTCCCACCAACAGCGTAGGAGGGTTCCCTTTTCTCCACATCCCCTCCAGCATTTATCATTTGTAGACTTTTTCATGATGGCCAGTCTGACTGGTGTGAGATGATACCTCATCGTAGTCTTGATTTGCGTTTCTGTAATAATTAGCAACGCTGATCATCTTTTCATGTGAAGGGGAGAGGTTTTAAAGTCAGATTGACCTGATTTCACATTCTGACTCCATCATCTATTAATTACTGTGACCTGGTACAAATTACTCAATTTTTCTGAGTCTCAATTTACTTTTTTGTAAAATGGGCATTAATATTATACACCTCTCAAATTGCTTTGAGGCTAAATGAAATAATTATGTGTTTGATGGCTGGCACACAGTACATACCTTATCCATGATACTCCTTGTAATTACTCTATGGTAAGTATGTGATGACTATTTCAGGAATTCCAGAATTCCAGACTGTAAAAGATAGTGCTAATTGACTGTAGTGCTTTGTCTCACTGATGCCATACAGTCTCAGAATCTTTTTTAGCAAAGTGCTCTAAACAACTACTTCTAAGTATGAAACTTACATTCCATCACTTTCTGGGAATGGAATGTGAGAGGATCAGAGCAGGAATCTTGTCTTACTCATCTTGGAAAATTCAACATCAATTACTAACTGGTATATTCTACATGTTTATAAATGCCTTCTGAATTAATCTTCTAGATGAGTACTAGTCATTGTACTACTTTGCATTTACACTTTATCTTTTCTAAAAATTAAAATAATACCTCCCCTTACATCTTTTAGTCTTGAATTGCTTCAAGAGAAGCGGAGTAAGTAGGTTTAGTGAGCCAGGAATTTATGAGTTCCATTTTGGACATGTTGAAATTGGGGTATCTGTTAGACTCTCAAGTGGAAATGTCGAGGAGGAAGTTTTATATAAGACTGGTGTTCAGGGAGGAGGTCCAGGCTGGAAATGTAAATGAGCACATTGTTAACATACTGATGGTGTTTAATACTATGGGAGAGATTGAGGTCCAAAGGAGTAAATCTAGAAAGGGAAGATGCTCCAAAAGCTGAGCCCTGTGATGTTCCATTATTTGAGTTTGGCACGCAAGGGGGAACCAGCAAATTAGACTGGGAAGGCAGCAGGAAAGTCACAGAAGAAATCGAAGAAAGTATGTGTATCAAGGAGAAGGTCATGACGAACTGTACCACGTAGTGCTGAGAGATTCCTGATTTAGGAAGAGTAGGCCAGGTTGCTGGACTAACTTCCTCTCTGAGGGCAACTAAAACTGCTGGATGAAATATGAAAACGGTCTTAACAGCTTCAGAGGCATGTCCAAATAGTGAGGAATCACCAGGTCACATACTGAAGACAGCAAGGACACCAAAATTAAGGTAGCACTCCAATCCACTTTTGTTGTGTGGGCTTCTGTTAGTTTTCTTTTCCTGAAGAAACAGCTGTTAAAATGAATGGTGATTTTTGTTGTCTTTGGGCACAAGGGGGTAGAGACCCCAAAGATGGGGACTCTATCAATTAAGCTGAGACCTCAAGACATAAGGGTCAAACAGACATAAACCCACCCATTCACTTACACTCCCACTAGAGTGCGGGAGAAATTGTCTGGTTGCTGGGAAAATAGAGGAAATAAAGAAAGATAAAAAAAAAAACAAAACTGATCCCTAAGAGTTTGTAAATCAAACACTAGCCCAAACATAATTATAGTAAATGTGCACTGCCAGGTTTATACAAGACGTTTCAGGCCATGAATGTAGTTTAAAGTGGTGCTCCAGCTACCTGCCAACTAAAGCAAATGCCTCTGGAGAAATAGTGATGCTTATCTATGCCTCAATTATTTTTTCAACTTTTCAACAGCAATGACCAGCACATATCACAGAAAATCAGGCACACAAGGAAACAAGCAATTATATTTGACAACCAGGAAAAACAACGGACAAATGGAACTCACTTGCACAGATTTCAGACACCAATAGTATCAGATGCAGATTTTAGCAAGTACACTTATTATGTTTAAAGACATTTTTTAAACCTTGCAAATAAATAGACATATTAGGAAAGCAATTTTAAGTGGCATTGCAAATTTGCAAAAATAAATAGAATTTCTAGAAATGAAAACTACAAATTTGAAATTAAAAACTGTGTACTCAGATTTGATAACAGAATGTATGAAGCAGAAGAGGATATTTTTCAGTAGTAGAGCAAAAGAAACTATAAAGAATGTAGCCTAGAGAAAAAAAAAGGGGTAAAAACCGTGGAAGAAAAGATAGATATAAAAACGAAGAGTGAAGTCTTATGTACATTGAAGAGGACCATTTTTCTAAAACTTCATAGTTCCTGGAGCTAATCCTAACATTACTTCAAAAATTTTCTAAATAAATGAAAATGTTATTGAAATGGAAAAAGCCTTAGAAAATATTGTCTGAAGACACTGACCTATAAATTACTGACCCCAAATAATCAATTTTATTAAATGTGTAGGCAAAACTCTCATTTACATATTTCTCAGTTGAAAAAGAAATATCAAATTTCATCATAAGTGAATTATAATGAGAGAAATCAATATTATTTGCTGGTTATTTTTAAAGACAATACAAGAGATTAGTAAATTCAAAAAACATTAAATATGTGATTCTGAGTGTACAACGTTTAGATGAATGATGCATGCTGCATCAAAACAAATTCTGTTTAATTTATTTAAATTATTTCGTCTGTTTTCTTTTCTGAATCAGTAGTATCTAACTATTTGCCCTTAAGTAAGCTACTTACTGTTTCAAAACCTCCCTTCCCTTAACGAAAAATTAGAAATAATAAAACGCTCCCCTTTTGATTAGATTGTTACAGGACTCATTTGAGGTGATTTGTGTCAGCCTGTTAAGGGCTACCCAATTCTAAGAAGTGGTTACAAGCAGAGCTTCTGAAGTTCCCACAGAAACAAGGTTATTCTGTTAATTTTTAGCATGATTGATGGTTTCTTTTTGTTATTGATCCATGTTCTCAAAAGAAGCTAAATTATCTAGAAGGTATTTTCTAGATCTAATTACATTTACCTGAATGGAATGTATTAAGATATATCTCTACGTTAAATTTTCACACATTATTATTTGCATGACATAAAAAAATAGAAATATGCCAAAAATATGGTGAAATTTTATTTGCTCTCATTATAAAAACACACTTTTCTACACTCAGTCAAGGTTAGTATGGGTGAGGGGTGACAAGGGAAAAGAATCTGTTGTTGGGCTTGATGTGCACAGGCCGTGTCTTGTGTTGGCATTCTTGTTGGTGGGCTCTCCTTGGCATTTGTATCTCTTCCCTTGTGGAGCAGGTTGAGTTCAGTCTTGTTACCATATTCGTTTTTTTCTTTTTAACATCTTTATTGGAGTGTAATTGCTTTACAATGGTGAGTTAGTTTCTGCTTTATAACAAAGTGAATCAGCTATACATATACATATATCCCCACATCTCTTCCCTCTTGCATCTCCCTCCCTCCCACCCTCCCTATCCCACACCTCTAGGTGGACACAGAGCACCGAGCTGATCTCCCTGTGCTATGCGGCTGCTTCCCACTATCTATTTAACATTTGGTAGTGTATATATGTCCATGCCACTCTCTCACTTCGTCCCAGCTTACCCTTCCCCCTCCCCGTGTCCTCAAGTCCATTCTCTATGTCTCTGTGTTTATTCCTGTCCTGCCCCTAGGTTTTTCAGAACCACTTTTTCTCTTTTTTTAGATTCCATATATATGCGTTAGCACACGTTATTTGTTTTTCTCTTTCTGACTTACTTCACAGTTAGTATGACAGTCTCTAAGTCCATCCACCTCACCACAAATAACTCAATTTCGTTTCTTTTTATGGCAGAGTAATATTCCATTGTATATATGTGCCACATCTTCTTTATCTATTCATCTATCGATAGACTCTTAGGTTGCTTCCATGTCCTGGCTGTTGTAAACAGAGCTGCAATGAACATTGTGGTACATGACTCTTTTTGAATTATGGTTTTCTCAGGGTACATGCCCAGTAGTGAGATTGCTGGGTGGTATGGTAGTTCTATTTTTAGTTTAACACAGACCTGTAGGTAATGAATTCTCCTAACTTTTGTTTGTTTGAAAAAGCCTCTATTTCATTCCCATTTAAATTTTTATTAGGGTGAAGTTTTAACACAGACAAAAATAGGTACCTAGCACTCATCATCCACCCAACAGACATCACCCCATGACTGTCCCACTGCTTTCACACCCATATCCATCCAAATTAGTGTTGGAGCAAGACTTAGACATTGTGTCAGTGCATTCATTTGATCTGTTAATGATTTAATTTAATATCTAAAGAATAAGCCATTTTCCCTTCTTTTATATATTTACCTGACCAATGTCACATGTAAAAATGGTTAAAAAGAATTGCTTCATATCATGTGCTCTCCATTCAGTGTTCCAATTTCTCATTGTCTCATGAATATCATAACATTTTTGAGCTTAGTTTTTTCATAAGGATAGCAATAAAGTCCTTACATTGCAATGGTTGCTTTATTGGTTAAATCTCTTTTAATTATAAATTCCACTTCTCTCTCCTTTTTTTCCCCCCTTGTAATTTATTTGTTAAAGGAATTGTGTCTCTTTTTCTGGGTTTTGCTGATTGCATCCCTGTGCTATATAGCTTAACATATTCCTCTGTCCTCTGTAATTCCTCTGAATTATTGGTAGGATCTAGAGGCTGGGTGAGATTAAAGTTTGATTTGGGGGCACAAGGTCACTTTATAAGTGGTATTGTTTTCTTTTGTCAGGAGGAGCATACTGTTGTGTTTTCTCTCTTTTTGTGAGGTTAGCACTCATAATCTTAAGACTAGTCCTTTTATCAATGTCTCTGCATTCATTATGGTTTTCTGAAGTTTGCTCTTCAGTAGATTCCTCTGGGAACAATATTTCTTGACTTTTGGTATGTTGATAACAGTTTTTCCTTGGCGTTAATACTTGGAAGTTAGTTTAGCTGCTTATAAAATCCTTGGCTCACATTTTCTTTCCTTGAGTATCTTAAATGTGTTATTCCTTTTCTTTTTTTAGAAATAAAAAAATTGTTTTTAATAAACTTGATAGAAATTTGATTTCCTTTCCTTCTTCAGTGACCCAGTCTAATCTCTGGAATATGAGACCATGATCCTTTTACTCATTTTATGGAAACTTAGTTTTCCTTAGCTTCAGGAGAAAGGGTGTGCTATTATAGCTCTCTCAACCTCACAGCACTAGAGCTCTCTCTTTCGTTGTTTTTTCTATGAAATGTCAATATATATGTGTTTCATATATATTATGTATTTTATATAATATGTTTTTATTATATATATATGTGTGTGTGTGTATACTCACACACAATATCACCTTATACTTTCTGAGATCTGGCTCTATTTTCTTCTCCTACTTTTACCTGAATTTCCCATTTCCTATGCTCTGTAGCAGTTAAAATTAATGTGCAGACAAAGGAGACAGTTTCAGGTACAATATTAGTGCCAAATATTATTTGAGAAACTTGTCTTTATTTTTATTTTTTTTCCACAAAGTTACAGGAAGTTCAAAACAAAAGCAGGGAGAAACACTATTGAGCTTACTTGTTTTCATAAGGATGGCAATAAACTCCTTACATTGCAATGGTTGCTTTATTGGTTAAATCTTTTAATTATAAATTCCACTTCTATCTCCTTTTCTTTCTCCCTTGTAATTTATTTGTTAAAGGAATTGTGTCTCTTTTTCCCACACGAATACTCTTGATAGATAACTACTACATTATAGTTATCTGTCAATGCTCAGGGAGTAATGCAGATGCCTGGGATAAAGACAAATGGCCACAGAGGACAGCAGGGTCATAAAATGGTGTCATAGAAGGCAAGTATAGCACAGGTTCCAAGCACAGACTGTGGATTCTGATGCCTGGTGTTTGAATCTCAGCTCTGTCACTTAGAATTTTTGAAACTTGGGCAAGTTTCTTAATCTCTTTCTGTCTCAGTTTCCTCATTTATAAAAAGAAATTGACAGTACCTACCTTTATATCGTTTATGTGCAATTCCTGGCATGTAGTAAATGCTCAATTACTGAAACTTCACTTGGTTCATCTTTAGAGGCTTGGAGAAAAATTCAAGTTACAGAGCTCAAAGTGTCTTTCCAAGTAAATTTAGTAATTTGACTTTACTTTTGAATTTAATTAAAATCAGACAAATCATACTTCAAATGAAAATGAATATTCCTTCTAGGTAGCTTTGATATTTATAAGATTAAAATTGTATTTTCCTGACCCTCTGTAAATTTGCCATTGTGGTAGTTTAGACTTTGGCAACTTGCCAAGTATGTAGGTGGACACTTCATTTTAAAATACTGAATTTTGTATCATGCTGAAGCTATTAAGCTTTAAACTCATCAGACTACTCATCTGATAGTCATTTTTGTTTTACTTTTCTTCTTTAAAAACAGAAATAAAGAGTATATTTGAACTTCTTAGACTCTCTCTGTTATTAATAATGAAAACAAGAAAAATATTTCCAAAAATCATAAAGAGATGGGAATTATCCAGAATATTTTAAAGTTTCAACTGCATGGAGATATAATATCAGTTGATTTTTATAGAAGTAGTTGTATTTATTATGCTCATATCAACTCCTCTTTGTCTCCAGGAATAAAAATTCAAGACCTCTTGCAACTCTGTAAAACAAGTAGATGCTCAATGCCTGTTTTTGTTTATTTTAGTAACATAAGAAACTAATTGGAAGGAAGAGTGACATAGTCCTTGGTTTCATTTGGATTATATGGAAATAACATCTGCCTACTTGGTTGAAGTGGCAGAAAGTAGTTTTAGCTGTAGACTTGAGTTAGCACACATATCTATAAATTCTGCTAAATTATTGACTGCCTTTCAACCAGACAGATACATGTTAGCTTTATATTATCTTCTATGAATACCAGGTCTGTGCCTCACTCTAGCTTGTTTGTATGGTCCATCATCTATACTGCTCATAAATCCTGATGACCTTGAGAAGAACAAAAAGAAAAGCAAACGGCATTTTCTCCTGTTATTTTTAATAGACACTATCTCTCTTATTTTAAATAGAATGAAAAGATTCCATTCATTTGTATTTTCATTATTACAAAAAAATAGGTAGCAGCTTAGCAGTAGGGGATTTGATGTGAAGCATGGATAAACCTAGAGCTATAGGTCTGTGCCCACTGGAGAGCATACTTGGGGAACTGGATTAATGCCTCTTATAATAGTCATGAAATTAGCATTGACATTATAAACTTGAGGCCTTGGAGCACATAATAATCCTAGAAAAACACATTAGGGAAGAAGGAGAAATGCTTACTAATAATACTAAAAACAATACTCTTTTTTTCTTTAAAAAAGAGATGAATATTGAACTGAGTGTTTTACATTTTTTTGAGGCAATATTAGAAAATAATTCCTGGTTGGGGACTTTTTTCTGGGACCTATGACTGGATGTTTTCGCTTAACCTTTTTTTTTTTTTTTTTTTTTTTAATTTTAGCTAGAAAAGGAAAAATCTTTCTTACCAGATTTTTAAAAATCCTGTCTAAGTAATAAACTTGTATCCAAGAATGTAGTTGTTAGAAAGTACTGTTATCTATTTAAAACTTACGGAAACACTTAATTTTTAAGGCAGCATTAACTAGGGTTGAATTATGGAGCAATTCCTCCGGAAGTTCATGTCAGAGGAATGTTATTGCCAAATAAATCCACTGTGATCAGTTGAGCGACAGTGAATAGGAAAAGCACTTAAACTAATTGGACACTCAGGGGTACCTTTCCAGAGTCTGTTGTGACATGTTAGCTGTGTAACTCCCATTAAAACCAGTGGGGGTTTTGAGGTTGAAATTCATCTTTACAGATTAAAGCCTTCCTTCTTAACACGTGGCGCTGTAGAAACCATCAGAGAAGCCCAGGGTTGGAACATATCAAATGTTCTTTGGAAAGTAGTGATACTAATTTTTTCCCCTCACATTTATCATTATAAACTTTCTAGATATAAATTTTGATGCATTCAACTGAAGATGGAAAGAGAAGATAAGATGTTTATGTTAGAATTTATGCATTAAAATCATGATTTTTGCAATTGATGTGCCGGGTAAGAAAATCATTATTTCCTTTTAAAATGTTTCCTTATATTCCATCGAAAAATGTCTTCTTAGATCTCCACTCCCTCTGCTGGTATTAAGGCACACGCCTACATTTCTTGTGGAAGAATTAGAGGGCTTTTACATAAATTGGTTGGGGTGCCTCTGTGATTGCTTTGGGGAGAATTGAAGAAAGAAAGAAGGATTTTTAAAACTACACAGAAACATCTCCTTATGTAATCTGAAAAATAAAAGCTTATTTTACTTATTACAAAAATATAATATAGTTTTTATTAATTTTTTGAAATGGGGAGGCAAGAAATATGATTTACTTCCTATCACTGACTTTAGAGAAATGTTTGTGATATTGTCAGTTAGAGAATACTAATCAATGTTTACATTTATTGCATGCCTTGATTCATGTTGTACAAAAGGTTTCTTTTGTAATTTTAAGTCTATTTCAGTGGTATTTAAATGCAATGTTTGAGTGATATTCTTGAAAAATATATTAATTGTTAAATCAATAAATACTAGATAGAATAAGCAAAATTGGCCCCAACTCCCTGCTCTGTCATTTAACAATTGGATGGTCCAGGACTTCTTTTATCCTACTTTTCTCGTCTGTAAAATTGTGATAATAAAACCTCCTTATCCAGGTGGTTGTGAGCAGTAAGTGACTCAATAGGTGTTTAGCACTGACAATTTGTTTGATGATGATCTCTATCCTAGATTGAGACAGGCCTTCCAAACTGCCTCAGAGAAAGGAATGAATAAATAAATTGAGAGAATAAATGAATAATTTAGAAGTTGTGGACACTTTGGCTCTGATTTGTCCTTTTCTGAATCAGTGCCTCAAATCCAAAAATAACACCATGATGATGGTGGCTTAGGGCAGTGGTTTGGACAGATAAAGGAAGGTGTGTGAGGGAAGTTATTATTGTCATCATTTTGTGTGCCTAAATTTAAACTCTGTTCCTAGCAGAGAGTCAGAAATAGAATACATGATGGAGTTCCGATATGAGCACAGATCTTCAGGCATCAAATTCAGTGTTCTTTTTTCTATCACACTTAACACTGTCCTGCCCATTCAAGACTAAATGAAACAAGAAAGGAATTTTCTGTTTCTCTAAATATATTTGCCTCATTTACTTTCCATATTTTTGTTTCTACCTACCTAACACATACTTACCTAAAACATTATTTTTTATCTTAGTTGCCAAACTGAAGTCTTTCTTTCTGCAGTTCATCGATTATTCCTTAGAATAATTGGCCCAGGCATTTCCTAGGGTGGCCCTTACAGAATCCAGGAGAAGAGATGAGAGGGAACTTTATGAGGAGGCAACACAGGATGCAAATATTAGCCAGACCCTTGCAACCATCAGTGACCCTCTGGAGAACTGACCCTGTGAGCTGAGGACCACTGCTTTGATAATTTTAAGAGGTCCATTGTTTATTATAAATTGTCTCCCTCTCCGAGGTGACAGCAGCAGTATATATGATTATAAATTACTTCCCAGCATCCTGTCTCTGGCACTCACCCATGCTACCAGAATGTGTGTGGATAGGGGGTTGGGCAGGGCTGGGTAGTGAAAGAATGTTTAGAAATGAGGGAAGAGGGGCAGGGCTGCATGCAGTTGATCTCTAATCTGAAAAGGTGTGAAAGATCAGGGGATTTTGGAGAGATAAGAAAAAAAAAATTGAGTCATCAAATTACAGAATGTCAATTCTAGAACAAATGATATTCTAAGATATTTGACTTAAAACGCTCATTTGGAAGGTGAGAAAAATGCATGCCCAGAGAGGATAAGTGGATTAATCTGTTGTCTAAAATATGAGATTTGTGCTGAGGTTTGTGAACTTCAATACTGGAGAAACCTTACTGCCTCCGAGTCATTCTTTTTATTTATACTTGCTGAGTAGTTTTGGTAAAATTTATTTTAAAAGCACAATGAAATTGCAATATTAGCTAAATATAGAATTAATTTAGCCACCTTAATGGGAAAGATCCTTGAAATCAGTTAGGTTCTTCTGCAGTTCATTTTGATATATTCCCCTTGGGATTATTTACTCTTGGATTATAACATTTTAATGGACTCTACTTTTCACAGAGATTTCCTGTCGTTCTTCTTTTATGCTTTCTACTTTTTTTTGTTCAATTACACTCGCCTTCCTATTAAACTTATAATTACTGTCCTGAGTCTACTCTTGATTTTAAAAACTCATATGCTGCTGATACCCTTTCCCCACTGTCACCACAGATCTATCACTTACGAAACTTTCGTTGGGTTCTCCCTCATTTCATCTCACTCCTTTCTCTGTAGGATGCAATAATGCAGTTCTTGTGTACTAATTTGATTTGATCTAAACCCAATCATTAAAGTGACTGAGTCATTTAGTCACATACTTTATTATTACTCTTTTAATTTTTATGGAAGTTTCAAATATATGCAAAAGTGGAAAGAATACAACAATAAACATCAAGGTACTCATTATCCAGTTTCAGAATTACCAACATTCAGACATTCTTATTTCATCCATCACAAGCACACATGTTTTTGCCTGAAATGTTATAAAACAACCAAAACATTGTATTTCACCTATGAACATTTCAGTTCACAACTGTAACAACACTTTTGTTTTAAATAATAACAATGCCATTACCACATGACACAATTTATAATAACTCCTTAATAGCATCTAATGAACAGTTTGTGTTTGTTTTTAACAATTGGTTGTAAAAATTAGAATCTAAGTAAGGTCAAATGGTGCATTTACGTCAAATGTTTTACAGCCTTTTAAGATCTCTATAACAATCTACCCTTTTTCTGTTGAAAAAGTATGTGTCATCTTCTTTTCCAAGACCTTCGCATATTTAATTCTCTCAATACCATTTAACCTTTAATTTCTTTCACCCTAATATTTCATGAAAGCCATAATTAAATCTAGAGAATTGATTAGGTTTAAGTTGAATTTTGCGGTAAGGTGGGAAGGACAAAGATACTTCCAAGGTGATGCTATATACACCTATGTTAACATATCATGTCCAGTGCCAGGTTAATCCATCCATTTTGAAGGTCCACATCAGCTCTCAATCTAGGAACTATAACACCCAGTGTCAGGCCTTTCTTAATTAATGACCTCATCAGGACTTGTCAAATGGCAATTTTCTAAGTGTATTATTTCTCCTGCATTGAACAACTTTTCATTGAAAAGTTTCCCCTTACTATATATTTATATATGGTTAACTAGTTAACCAACTATTTTGTTCAGGAAAGGCAGGGTAAATGCTTGTTTTGTTCCTGTTAATTTTCAGATTCATGAATTCATGTCCTAGCAAAGGTGATCCATGAGTGTACCTTTCTTTTGGAATATTGTAATAAAATCCTGGCTTTATGAGCTTTCTTAAATGTATTTGCTGTTTTAAATCCTTGAGAGGCATCACTTGTTTTCGTACTGGAGTACCTCTATGACCTTTTTTTCTTTTTTTAAAGAAGGTGTTGGGGGTAGGAGTTTATTAATTAATTAATTTATTTTTGCTGTGTTGGGTCTTCGTTTCTGTGTGAGGGCTTTCTCTAGTTGTGGCAAGCGGGGGCCCCTCTTCATCGCGGTGTGCGGGCCTCTCACTATACACGACCTCTCTTGTTGTGGAGCACAGGCTCCAGACGCGCAGGCTCAGTAGTTGTGGCTCACCGGCCTAGCCGCTCTGCGGCATGTGGGATCCTCCCAGACCAGGGCTCGAACCCGTGTCCTCTGCATTAGCAGGCAGATTCTCAACCACTGCGCCACCAGGGAAGCCCCTCTATGACCTTTTGATATGACTTTAATGGTCTTTGATAAACTTTTTGCTTTCAGGCAAGATAAGCTGACCTAGCTTCATAGTGTACATTTTCTGACCCAAATCTGGAGTTAGTTCTTTTTCCAAAAAATTCTGATTTCATTTAAGGTAGGTAGTGTACAGGGGTTACAGTCCAGGTGCTATGATGTTCATTTCTAGGAGATTGTCACTGCTTATAGGCCATTTTAGTGGACAGAACTATGAAATACTTTTCTTTCTTTAAAAAAAGAAATATAGGAAATTAGAAAGAGTTTGTGGGGTTTCTTTGGACTACACTTGAAACTTTTCTGTAAGTTTGGTGTAATATCAGAATAAAAAGTAACACAAGAACATATGAATTTATACTGATACTTGCAAATAAAAATATATATTGTAGGGTTTTGCTTCTTGGATTTTTAAAATCTTTTTCACTTAAAATGAAAATTTTGCTTCCTAATAAAATTAATGTAATTACTTATCTACTGTGTCCTACTCTCTTTAAAAATAAGGCCCCTTAATGCAGTTTTAGACTACTTTGTGGCTCTTTTTGTCATTTGGATATATCTCACTAAGGATAAACACTCAAAATATTCTGTTTAAAATCACTAGAGATAAAGTTACTTTGATATTCCATTATCTGCGTATTCAGTTAATCCCACTTGTTAATTTTTTCAATTTCTAAACTTTGCTTTTTAAAATTTTAATTTTGTTTCTTAATTAGATAAAATATTTGCATCCAACGTCAAAAGTATGTCAACACACATTCAGAAAGAATTCACTTTTATATAACGCACATGTACACACATCGAGTTCTGTCCTTTCCCATCTGCCTGAACATTTTTTTATGAATTCTTATTTCAAAATTCAAATGCTTCTTTTTAGAAAAAAAAATATTCGTGTGTGTGTGTATATATGTATATATGTGTATATATAATTGTATTCTCTCCTTTTCTTCACAAAAATTGCTTGATTATGGTTAAGTATCACTTTGTACATTGCTTTTTTCACTTAATGTATTTGGGGATCATTTTAAAAAAGCTTAAAGTGATCTGCCTTGTTTGATTACAGTTGCATAGTACATTGTGGGGATGGATCATAGTTTATCCAGGCCGTTCAGTGTTGTTGGTTATTTGGATTATCTCAGTCTTTGGCAGCCATAAATAGCCTTGTCTATATATTCTTTATTATTTCTTGGCAGTATATATCTAACCTAGGTTTTTTTTAAAGGAGACCACAAAGGGAAAATGAATATGCAATAACTATCAAGTTATTGTAAAATTCCCTTCCAGTGGCATTGATCCATTTTGTATACACATCACCCTTGTATAGAGCACCAGTTTCTTCACATCCTCTCCAAAATGAGTATATTGTCCAGCTTCTAAATATGGGCCAATCTGATAGGTGAAAGTAGTATCTCAGAGCAATTTTAATGGCATAGAAATGCATTTGGAGCACCTGTGGTTGGTAGAATAAATGCTCACGTATATTATGGGTTTTCATGCACATGTATCTCCCAATAAACCCTTTCCGAGGCAAGCGTTTTCTTCAAAGCTGTGTTCAGTTCTGTGTAAGGCAGAAGGCACACATGAAGGGAGAGCCTGGGGTAAACATTTTATTAGATAGTTGGCTGCGATGGAATGAAAGCATCATCAGCATTGTTCTCAAACTTACCACCAGAGAGGATGAAGGGTCCATATGTGCTGCACTGAAGTCTTTATTTATCACTTCCTGGTGGGCACTTAATAATGGTCTTCTCTGAAAAGATCTGAGAATCCTGATTTAAAACTTTAAGTGTTACTCATTTTAAGAACAAGGATAGGAGAATACTTGTGAGTCTATGAATCTTCATATTTTCTTCTCTAACCACTCATGACTCATGCAAGTACAAATGTTCTTTGAGGATGACATGACTTATATATCAGACAGATTTTTTTCATATTTAGGTATCAGATAAAATGTTCTTACATTTTAGAAACTGCTGCAAAAGAGTTTGCAATTTATAAACACTGCTGGGAAAACATACAATAGATGTCTTTAGAAAGTGCATTTCTCACTGTTTCTCATTTATATTCTAAAATCACAATGAAACAAGAACCAGACACCCTTTACATGTTTGTACCTCTGATTAAATTAGACACTTGTGGTAAATCAAAACGTATTTTGTAAGTGAAGGAATAGGAAGCCAAATTGCTATTTGGGCTGGAGATTTTCTAGAGAAAAAAATAAGCACATTGTTTTGATTTGGTCACTGCATCAGTAAGTTTAATTTTCCAATTGACTAGAGAGATGCTGTAATACCTTATACAAACATGATTTGTAACCTTTTAACCTCTTTTATTCTGAGCACACAAAATTAAACTATTTTTCATCTGTAACAAACTGCAGAGACATAGGAATGGAAAAGTCATTCTTTGCTTCCTCTACGTATACAGGTGACTTAAACAATATAAATAAGAATAATGTCTCCCAAAAAAGTCAATCTTCAGTTTCCTGATGCAAAAATTGGAGTCACTCTCAAAACCATTAAATCGTCCCTTTATGCTACCCTTTTTGGTTAATATACAAAGTAAATTATCACTATCACATTTTTCCACAGGAAAAACACTTGCAAGGAGTTATATCCACTTATTTTTTGAGTGCCAAGAAATCTCAACTACTTTTTTCTTAATTCTGTGTTTTTGGACAGCTTGTATTGTTTTGTTCTTCTGTAATAGTAGATATACTTAACATTCAGACAGCCACATTAATAGTCTCTGTAAGTCTGGGGACAAATTATGTTTAATCAATGTCATCTAATTCACTGAGGGGAAACGACCTAACTTTCCATACAGACTAAGTGTGTGGAAGGGGCAGCCTACATAGTATAATTTGAAGAGCCTTCTTGCTGCCGAACATTTCTGCCATCAAGCATGGAATGGTGCCCTGCAAATGTATAGTTCCAAACATTTCTTTTAGTTAAGGCATTGGTCTCTAAATAAGCTGTTTATCAAAATCTCTCAGTAAGGTTTCTAAACACTCAATTTCTCAAGTCCCACTAACCTACTCTAAGAATCTCCTAGAGACAAACACAAAACTTAATACTATTTTTAATGTTGACATTTATAGGCTTTCAGTTTGGGAACCACTGAGTTAGGGAGCTATAATCTTTATGTCCCTCTGTTAATTTGCAATTGCCCTATGAGTGGAAATAGACTGTATTGGGATTCGCAAGTCAGGTGGGTGCCAGGCAATGTTAATATCAGTGCAGCAAAAGATGCTTTTATTGCAGTTCACCTGGCTTCTCTGTGTTTCTGTAAGTGTCCTGTCTCTTCATACTTTCTTTGCTTCATCAAGACATGGTTTTAAAAATAATCTAATAATCGTGTTCAGAGTTGAACTTTAGAGTTAATTCCGCTGAATGTGTATGCACTCTCCCTATTTGTAAATATCAAAGGAATGGATGTCTAATGGTTAAATAAGGAGATATTCTTTTACAGCTTTCCTTTATGAGATGTGACACCTCATTTCACTTGTCAAAGCCATCTAAGAGTTCTTTACTCCTTGCTAATATTTATACCTGTATTTATAGAGTTCTTTACAATTTAAAACACTTTCTCGACTATGTTTTTTATTTGATGCTAAAGAACAAACCATGTGAAATAAGATGGTTTTATTGTAGAAACAAAAACTCAAAGAGATAATGTTGCTTGGGAGACCATACAAACAAGTGGTTACAGTCTGAGGCTTTGGAGCATGACAGGTCAGTTCCAAATCTTGGCTACATCATGGATCCCTGAGAAAATATTTTACTTCTCTGGCTCACCCTTTCTCATCTGAAAAATAGGAACCGTAGGGTTGTTGTGAAGATTAAATGTGTTTAAATGATTTTAATAAACACCTCAGTGCTCAACAAAGGCTATTTGCACAAATAAATGGGACAACTAGGGTGAGGATTCCAGTTCTCTGATTTAGAGTTCATTGCTCTTTCCTCTCAAGCACACCTTAGTTGCTTGCTGTCAGATCTATTTCAGATATTACAGCTAGCAGAGAGCTGGGCAAGAATGGAATACAGTGTAGATAAGTTTTGAGAGTAGAGAAATAGGTTCAAGGCTAGGGGCATTGTGAGGGACAGCAGACCTGTGAAGTACCACTGAGGTTTGGGGTAACTGGGAACATGATCAATAATTAATAAAATAGTGAATGATTGTGAATAAATGAATACTGCGCAAGGACTGAAGTAACTCAAATGGGCCTTGCTAATTTCATTAAATTCCTGAACTACTACTAATTTTGAAGTAGGACTTTGAAAACATATATTTAAGCAGTATTTTATTATGCATATTTTAATCACCTAGAAAAGTTGAAAGAATTGCTGGTGAACACCCATATAACTGTCCACTACCTAGATCCTACAATTGCCTTTTTGTTATATTTGCTTTATCACATATCTACCTGTTTGTCCAATCATCTCACAGCAATTGCAGTAGGTAAGGTATTAGCATTTCCACTGGTTCCTCCAGCCCAGATTCCTACAAACCAGGAAGAAAGTGTTAGGTGACATCAGAACACAGAGTGAGTTACACTGCAAGAGAGAGACTTTGATTTTAGGGAACCCAAGTCTTTTATAATAGTCAGTAAGCATCCTTTCCTTTTGTGTCAAAGAGAATCTCTATCTGAAATGTAGTAATTTGTTATTCACTGCCTGTGTGGTTACCCTCTGAAGATGGTAGTCGGCTCCCATGGGAGTTGAAGTCTTTCCATTCACCTTAAGGATGGGTGTGATGATATTTGCATGTCGCCCAGGCTGTGTGAGACAATATTCAATGATATTGCTTCTTTAATATGCTTTTAGTGTTTTGTAGGTATTATGAACTTAATGTTAGTATTCTCTCAAAATTCATATGTTGAAGCTCTAAGCCCTTTGTGCTCATATTTGGAGGTGGAGCCTTTGGAAGATAATCAGGTTTATTTTAGGTCATGTGGGTAGGAACTTTATTATGGGATTGCAGCCTATATAAAGAGGAAGAGATCCATGTGCTTGCACCCAGGAAAGGCCATGTGAGCACACCCTGAGAAGGCAGCTGTCTACCCACCAGGAAGAGTGCTCTCACCAAGAACCAAATCTGCCAGCACCTTGACCTTGGACTTCCCAGCCTCTAGATCTGTGAGAAATAAAAATCTATTTTTCAAGACGCCCAGTCTATGGTATTTTGTTATAGCAGCCCGAGCAGTCTAAGACAGTAGACATGCTTAACAATAGAGCTATGGGAAGCTCTGGACTATAGGAATTTAAAATCAAAACCACTTTTTCCCCTTTAGTTACTGTGTAAGGCTTACAAAATCTCTCCTTCTATTTTAAAGAGAAATGATGTATGAACTAATTTGGTAAGACTACTTGGGCATCAAGTAATTCTAAGCAAACAATATTTTGATGACATAAGGGTAAATGAATCAGAAACATATGGACCAAATTATCTCTGAAATACTTTGGAGCATAAACATGAAGGGGAAGGGGCAGTGTTTGGAAGGATGCCAGATCCTACGGGGCACTCAAGTTAGCTTGAGAAGAAGAAGGGGAGTTTTACTATTTAGAGGAGCAACCAGAGGCTTCTGAGTCCTGGAATTTAAGGTGCCAGAATCTTAAATATTTGAAGCACGAGGCAAAATGCTGTAAATCAAGTGTGTACTAGCAAAGGTATCAAGGCATCAATGGTTATTTTTGCTTATGAGAGTTGTATTTGCCAAAGTTTTGTTTACTAAAGTAAACAAATAAAAAGCTCATACTTTAGGTTATACTGCCATGCTAAAACTTCTTAGGTCCTAGAGGCATCAGAAGTGAGGCGAAATTATTTAGAATTTATTTATAATTAGTGACAGCTGCCTGTTTATCCAATTTATAAAGATTGGTCAATAGAGTCACAAGAGGGAGGTGACTGCGCATCAGTATTAGTTTCTGTAGGACACTATATTTAGTCTGGTAGGTTGTGACTGTATTTCTAAGCTCCTATATAATGGAGCTCTTGATTCAAGAACTTTTCCATAATACTTGAGGATATTTATGCATTTAGCACTTTCTGTAAACTAGCTACTTACTTGCATAATTATCAAGACTACTGAGGAAAAAAGCAACATTTTCTCTGCTCAAACCTCCAACCAGGGTGAATGTGCTTCTCCCATGTGGAGCTTGGTCTAGAAGGACCTTTGCTGGAGGGACTGTGAACAACTTCACTGGACCCTTACCTAAGTGTTCAGTACAGCTGTTTCAGCTGACGCATGGTAATTAGTATAAACACACTACAACATCCTTTCATGTATTTATACTATAATTGCACATTTTAATTTCAGTCATTAAACATATTTAGAGTACATTAATTTTTAAATGAAGTAATTATTTTAATTGTAGCATGAATATACTCAACCATAATGTGCTCGATCTGGTACTAAATTCAGTTTTCGCATGTGCTTCAGCCTGTGAATGACTATGCTCAAATATCCTGAACCCCTTCTGTTTTAATTTTGATGAGCCTCTGTTTTCAAATCAAAACCTGGTAGAGCAGTGCCTTGTGAAAGGCCCTTTCTCTTTGTCTTAAGGAAGTAATCAGGGCGGGTTTACTCAGTCCCCGCTATGAGTAAATACGCTCTGCCAGATTCTGAAGGAATACAGTGCTGTGGGATTCACTCATTGAACTTGAGAGCCTTAATTTAGTGTTAAGGAACAAATAGGAAACATGCATTACAAACAAATACCTGTAAAACCATGTCCCAGTTTTGATCTTTGTACAGGGATTAGGTAAGTAAATATACTGGTCCTTAGGAAATACACATGAAAAGATTTAGGGGTAAAGAAACACGAGGCCGCCAAGTTACTAACAAATGGTCAGAAAACAACGTGCTGTGTGTGTATGTGTGTGCATGTGCGCGCAAAAGAGAGAGAGAAAGGCGAGAATAATAAATGGGGCAAGTGCAAAACACTTGGTCAGTGTGGGTAACGATTATATGCATCTTTCTTGTACCTTGTTTGAAATTTTTAACTAAGCTTGAAGTTTTTTTAAAAACAAGCATAAATAAAGCTCTGATATAAAATTTTATTAGAGCAATTTGGCAATGTCTAATTATAGATCCTTAAGATGTTTATAAATGAAGCTTAAAACAAAATTTTTACTCTTAGGCATCTCTCCTAAGGAAATAATTGGAAAATTGTTTATTGCAGCGTTGGTTATAGTACCAAACACTTGAAAAACATCCTAAATATCTCATAACAAGAGAAGAAAGTGATGAGGTCAGAAATGACAAATTTCATTTGTAGGAGGCAAAAGGTCTGGCAAAAAACCAAACCAAACCAAAACCAAACCAAAGTAGGACCAGAGGAAAAAGATATAAAAGGACCAGGATTAAGGCAGAGTTTTGGAAGCAGTCTTCCTCCCTCCCTCTCGCCCTCCCTTCCTTCCTTCCTTCCTTCATTTCTCTATGAATTCAGTGTGTATTTATTGCATGCCTACTAAGTCCCAAGGACTTTACTAGTATTGGGAAAATAATGATGAACTAGGTAAGGAACATCCCTTTATTGAGCTAATGGTCTAGTAAAATAATAACAACAAAAGAAGGTGGTTAAGAGTTTTTAGTGATATAAAAACTTTGAGTAAGAAAGAACATAAAGAAGGTCAGAAATGTTTGCGGTCAGACCCATTCAGGGGGCGTGCAGGAGCAAAAGGGAAGGGTATTCTTTAATGTAAGTGCATGTGTATTATATGAATTTTTACTAAGTGAACATATTCCACTTTTGTGAAAAGAAAAATAATTTAGTTTTTCATAAGTCCAATATCCACCACTTTGTGAAAGAGTCAAAAATAATTGAATAAAGTTAAGATTTCCTATGTTCTCCATTTTGCAAAGTTATTCCTTTTCCTTAATAGAGGAACCTGAAGAAGCCATTTACTGAGAAATTTAGAGAGTCATTCTGAACTTCTAAACAGAAGTTCCCAAAGTTCTTGGCTTATGACGCTCTTACTGTCTCAGTTACGTTTCCGTAGCATCCCTAGGCTAAGAGAAATAGCCAACTGTCCTGTTTATTAGGCAGGTAGGTCAAATCAACTTGAAAGTATTTATGTCCTAACACCTTAGTAGCTGTTTGAAAAGATAAGACATATAAACAGAGAGCATTTATTTCATTCTTAAAAAACCATAATTACTTTCTAATGGGATATGTGTGTCTATTGGGCACTGCACAGTTTCTCAAATCTGGGAATCAGATTGTACACCAATGCTCTCATTTCCTTTCCTGTATTGCATAATGCATGGTACTTGTGTTTTATGGAAACCCCACTTCACCAAGACAGGATGTCTTAGAAAGTAATGTGGTGCAGTGTAACGTTGGACCCATGAATGCTTTGAGTTAGTAATTTGTATGGTATCAGATAGACGTCAGGTATAGCTGTGAGGGGACTGGGGTACCTAAGGAACAATTTGGAAACTGCAATTCTAGACAATTCCATTTCTGGCTCCACAGAACTTGTGTACCCTTGTGGAAAAGCAGAACATTTCCATTGCTAGTGAGTGAATTATTATTATTTGTATTGGGTCTCCGAAGGACCTGCTACAAACTGCAGTAAGTTGCATTTATCCACCTTGGTAGCTTAGCAGAAGAACACTGCCTTATCTCCAGAAAGGAGTTGTACTAACCCTGAGGTGGAGTAGAATGTAAAAAAGGACTAGACTTTGACAATCAGCTTCTAGCTGTGTATTAAGCCAGTCATTTCACTTCACAGAGATTCAGTTTCCCCAAATGAAAAATACATCTTGCTGTTTACAACCCTAGAATGAGTATCTTATCAAATGAAATGTTACGTCTGAAAGCACTTTAGAATGCAGGAAACGCTCCATAAATACGATGTTTTAATACTGCCATCGTTGTTGGTGTTGCCACTGTGCAGGGTCTTAGTGGCTAGATCATTTATTCTAGAAGTAGTGCACATATTCCTAGCTTTGGCTAACTAGAGGAATTGGTGGTGTGAAGCCAGGACGATATCTCTCCTTCTCTCAACCAGCTGAAAGATGATAGACTTCAGTCTGTCTGATTTTAAGATTCAGAAAATGGCTACTTAGTTCCTCTGCAAAGATATACATATTGTTTATTCGCTCCAAATATAAAAAAAAACTGCCCAGAGAGAAGTCTTCTTTTGTCTCCATCTTCTAGATTCCCTTTGGTGTGCTCTTTGGTCCTCACAAATAACAGAAGTGTGACTTTCGCATGAACTAATGAATGCCGTGTCTTTAAGATGGATCACAAGAGAATCCATTTGCCTCTGGGATGTTATCCTGGGTTGTGCTGTTAAAGTGTAGCCTTGAGACATGGTACTTTATTTTTTGTTACTAGTATGATGAAGTGAAATAAATGAGTTAATTTGTTCAAGTCCTTAGAATGTTATATGTAATGCTTATTTTTTGGTATGACACATAATAAGTATTATATTTAAGTGTTTAATAGCAGAAACTTGGGTGAATTTATTTATTTTCAGTCTCATAACTAATGGAGAGCAAACAGAATAAATATCAGTGAGACCATTTCAGCAAGTGATGTTAAGATCGCTGTGGGATTGAGACTGTTCCTAGCACTACTTATCTCATAATACCCTCTGTAGTTTATTTTTCTATTTCACACACATGACATTGAAAAATTATTACTTGCTCACATGTTTGTCTCCCCAGCTATACTAAGAGATTCTGGTGGTAGGGACTTTTTCTCCATCATCTCTGTGTATTCCAGGGCCTGGACATACAGTAGTTGTTTGATACATCTTTGTTAATTAATGGACTGAGAAATGAAAGAAATAGTAAGTAAATGTAATCCTACCCAACTGTAAGATTGAGCAGATTAGAGTTCTCAGTATTATGGACACCGAACCATCAGGATCCTCCTTTATGCCTCCACTTGGCATGAAATCATGATGGTAGGTGACATTCTTACCAAAATATTGATTCTTTTTTTTTTGCGGTACACGGGCCTCTCACTGTTGTGGCCTCTCCTGTCGCGGAGCACAGGCTCCGGACACGCAGGCTCAGCGGCCATAGCCCACGGGCCCAGCCGCTCCACAGCATGTGGGATCTTCCCGGACCGGGGCACGAGCCCATGTCCCCTGCATCGGCAGGCGGACTCTCAACCACTGTGCCACCAGGGGAGCCCCCGAAAATATTGATTCTTGAGCTAAGCTAGTATTGATAACTAGTTTCATCAGTATAGGTGATTACTGACTGTCTTCAAGCATCTTATAAATTTTGATTTTAAAATTATAAGACTTTTTTTTGGAAAACGTGTTTCTGATGACCTTGAAGTCTGGGGCAGACAACAGTATTCTGTCTTTTCCCCCACATTTATTTTGTATAAGAAATGGCGGGATTCCTTATTTTCTTGTATTGATTTCCCTCTTTACTTGATTTAAATTCCGTATGCTCCCTGCGTTTAGAATTGTCTGTTACTAAAATGTTCCTTGCAGATTGTTCAGTTTATGGTGTACAATATTACTTTTTCATTGGTAATTGCACTGCAGATCATTATATGAAAAAAGATCCATTCTTTTCTTGAGGCATAAAACCAAGTTCCTGTCTGTGTTGCGGATGTTAAAAATCCCAAGACACGTAAGGAAGAAGAGTGGGAGTATTAACTCTAGAAAAAAACCTTTGGCCAAATACCCATGAAAAGCCTCTCTCATCATAGCACAGGGGATTAAGATTGTTAAGAACGATCTTTCTGAGAGAACTACTTTATGCAATTATAATAAAATATTGAGCATTTCTTTGGATTTTATGCACATTCCTTTCCAAGAGGAAATCCCAAAACATTTTGTAAAATCTCACAAATTTATACTACCAGCAAGTAAAATGAATGATTTAAATAAATTATCAGCATTTCAGAAACAATAATTTAGTTGATCCATAAAATATCTCAAATACTAAATCGCTAAAAGTGAGTCTTTCCCATCTAAAAGTATATAATGTTTACAACTCAGGAGTCTATTTTTATATAAATCTAATATTTTAAAATAGCTTAGGTAAGCCTTCTAAAAGTAGAACAAGGATAACATTGAAATAACTTATTGATAGTACCCTGAAATTAGGCATCTTTCAAATTCAGAGTGCCATGTGCATGGAGTAGCATAAGTTCTAAAAATAATTTCTTTAAAAAAATATTTTAACTTTCTTCCACTTATTTATTTGTAATATTTTAAATTGTCCCCATTGTGCTTGGGGCCATTTACTCATGATTATACTGAAGTAGGTTTGCTTTCTTTGTTGAAAATTCTTCTCCCTAAAACTCACGATCTTCATCTTAAAATGCAAAGCCTATCAACCTTTCAAAGTGGACACACGCTCTGACCTATTTATTACCTTGAATGACATCGGGTTGACAAACCACAGGAGTCTGGGCTACTGTGCCCAATAGAATTGATGACGGCGTTCATTGCAACCAGGGCTTTAAGTGTACACTGGTTGTTAAGATAAACACAAAATGTTGATGCCAAGAGAATCAGCCCAACAGAGCTGTAGATGGATGTTATTTTTACGAAGAAGGCCTCTGGTGATAAAACAGGGTTGACCCCGTTAGTGGGGGCTCCATAAATCTTTCCTGGCTGAAGGTTCCTGGCCATGTAGGTTGGAGGGTGGACAAAAGAATCAAAAGATCCAGGATGTACTGTACGTGTGAGGATTGCCTATGGGACTCTGCAATAATATAACAATAGCCAAGACTGCAAGGCAGAGCTTCAGTTCCTGCCTGCTTTCAACTGCTTCTAATAACAGTTTTAATTTTAGGTTCTTCTTTTTCTTCTGCATTAAAGAAAATTCTTACAGTTGTACAGTTTTTATTGTCATTTGGGGCTTTCTTTCCCCAATGAAAGGCTTCTCATGATTCTACACGGTCTTACAATACATGATTCTACGGTCTTATAATAAATATTAGTTATTTTATTGTTATTTTTATGGCCATTATGAAAGTAATGTTTCTCAGTTATTTATGTTGAACATGTTCAAGAGCCTTTCCTAAATTCAAAAACAATCATTAACAACTACTTCACCTTTTTTAATAGTAGTGGTCATAGTTTGAAGACACAGTATATAATTTGTTGAATTCTTTATATTTTATCAATTACTACAAATGAAAGTAAGGATAAAGTGATTATGTTACATTGTAACTATTTCCCAAACCATTCTATTTGATTAGAAATCTTTAGCTTTAATAAACCAACTCATCCCACAATCACTTTATCAAATATTGTCATTTATTTCCATCCATTTAAAAATATATTATTACTGGCACAAATTATATTTCTAATCTTGTTTGCATATAGTGTAAGGATCACAACAGACTGTGTTTTTATATACCTATCGTTGGGCATGAGCAGGTCAAACATATAGTCTTTCTTGCTGGCAGTTCTAAACTATCCTGGAAATAGTTTGTGAGAATCCAAATTCAATAATCTTTAAATATTTGTTAAATACCTACTAACTCTTCAGCACTGTTAGGTGCTTTGTAGCTTAAACGAATATGTGATGTGATCCTTAATGATTTTCTAAGGTTAGATCCAAGCCCGATAATTTCCCACACTTTGCCAAATAGACGATAAAACAAGGTTTATGTTATATGGCCCACGACAATGTCAAGAATGGGCTTGTTTAAAATTTGTTGAGTCTGGTTGCTTAAAGTCACTTTCAAATATTACCAAAAAAATATTACCATGAAGATAAAGAGTATGACAGAGGTCAACTACCTTTTTAGTACGTTTCCCTGAAAAACAAAACAAAAGTCCTCTTCTTTTGTAATAAGGTATCTGGCTGTAAGTACCCGTTGTGAATGATCAATGAGTCAAAACTATTAAAAAAAAAAAAAATCATTTGCCTGAGAAACTACAATTGCAAAGAGCATCTTTAATAATCTAGGCTAAATGGCTTCACTAGGAGTATAATATTTAAAAACTTTCTACCTTCTGTTTAGCTGAAGTTCAAGTTGAATAGCTTTTGAAAGTTGGGAAAAATGTGTTCCACATTTCAATAAACTTAGTGGCTTTATGCCTTGTTCTCTGCTTATGGGCCAGCAATAAAATGTGCCGCTTCCTTCTCTTCTTAGAAACAGAGCTTCATTCTATGTAGATCTTGGGGGAAATTATATGTATATTGTTAAGGAGCTAAAACACTGATGACTTAAAGTTTTAATTCTTGCTGTTTATTTTTTTTAAGATTTTTAATTCGTTAGGTCATTATCCCCAGAAGCTGATGTTCTATTCTGTGTCTGTTCTAATCACATTGCAGGTGAAAATACATTTTAGTTGTAATTGGCATTCCAAGAATTAATAAAATATTTTCAAATATTTTTAAGGGCTCTGAATATAGTTTTCATTACTTTTGAAAGCTCTGCCCATTTTATATACTTTTCTCCTCAAAATGTCTGACATCATTTGGCAAAAATGGTTTAAATATAAAATGGAAGGTGTGATTAGGAAACATGTTTAAATAAAATAGTAAATTTTCTCACTGTTTTTCATAGTGTTTCAGGAGAGACTGGATTCTTGTGTGTTTAGGAAATTTGCAATTTTAAAATGTAATTAAAAAAATAATTTTATATCTAAGTGAATTTCCCAAACAAAACTTTCTGTATAAACAGAATCACTGTCCAATTGATCAGATACCAAACTTATTATGAAAGTGAAAATATACTCTTTAGCTCCTCATCTCTACAAATGTAAGTGTGTTATTCAATTTGCTTTAATTTTTTATTAAATTTATTTAATTTTATTAAATTATTAAATTAAATTTGCCAGCACAGGAGGTCATAAGATGCTCTAGTCACAAAGCTTATGTGACCATATATGGCTTTTGACTTATTTGAGTTCCATTCCATGGCTAGTCTCTAATTCCTATTATAATTTAATTGTCAATGATTTTGTTTTGTTTCACATTTGTATTATTTTTTACAATTCATTTTAAGTCTTTTTTTTTACCAAGTTGGAGCATAAAATACAACTTTTTATTTAGAATCTTTATTAAAAACTTTAATCCACCATTATTTTAAATATAATAGATTAGAGTCAATTTTGGAGCAGTTAATAATAAGTAATTCCCTGTTGTTTTCATTCATTCTTAACTTTTTTTAATGTACTTAGGCCGAATGAGATTTGACAGATCTTCCATACAGGATGGGAGGGATGGAGGAGGTGTCTGGTGGTTGTCAAGAAAACAAGGCAGCAAAGAAAGATACTCTTGTCAGTGGTTCTTTGTTTTTGTCTCACTTGTGTATATTTTTGTGCAGCATAACGTAGAGCAAACAAGTTACTTAAAGCAAAATAATGTTGCCCATTTTTTTCCCAGTGAGTAAGAGATTTCCCATAAAGGACATATTTTAGTCAAAATAATCACGATTTTTTTTGAGATAAGATATAAAGAAGTATTACTGTATTTTTTCAGAAATCTAAAGTGAGTATTGTTAATTTTATTTGCCATGACGATAAAATCACTATTACCATGCAGGGTGTATTATAATTGGGCTCTTATAATTTAGCTTAAGTTTTCTTAAATTAATTACAGCACAATTTCTTTTTAACTACCACATTTTGTCAGTCTCTCTATATTTACTTTTTCCTTTTTACAAACTTAACTTGATATTTTTTTCCCTATGTGTTTATTTAGAATGATTTACAAAAATTCAGGAGTCATTTGAATGTTTTCCTCTGTCAAACAAAATCTCCATGTGTTCATGTTTAGTAGGTGTTGTCACTTTCTCAAACTTATTTCAGTTACTGAGACAGTATTTTTCATAAATCCAGGATCACAAGATTGAACTGCACGTAGGCCACATCACTTTCTAGAAACAATATTCTGCTTCCTAAATCCAAATTACACCCCTGACTGGGTGTAAAAAGTCTGGAGACTTTGTGTTGAGGTGTTCCTGGAGACCACTGAGGTTGGGCGATAGAATCTAGATACTGAACAGCCCTTTTACAGCCCAGGTCAGCTTTCAAACATTGAATAGCAACACTTCTGCACATATGAAAGGTGGCTTGTGTTATCTCCAAAGGATACAGCAAGAATACAATGCATGGTACAGTGGAAAAAGTGGTTGTGTTGCAATCATACTATTCTGTTTGTGAAATTTACAACTGCTCTCGATAAGCGTTTCTTAACCCTACAAAACACAGAAATTGCAAAAATGCAGTTAAGTAGAATTGAGCTTCACTTAAGAAGACCAACAAAAAATGTCTCTGTAGTATACCAGTAGCCTTAGAATATTTCATGCCTTAGAGCCACAAATAAGTCCTATTTATAAAAGAGACATTGATACAAGGAAGTAAAGCATGCTTCACTGAGAAGGTAGCCTTGTTTGTAAACAAAAGAAGTAGTCCTCTTTGGTTATAAGAATAGTAAGAATGGCTTACACTGCTGGTGAGAATGTAAATTGGTGCAGTTGCTGTGGAAAACAGTATGGAGTTTCCTTAAAAAACTAAGAATAGAGTTGCCATATGATCCAGCAACCCCACTCCTGGGCATATGTCCAGACAAAACTCTGATTGGAAAAGATACATGCATCCCTATGTTCATAGCAGTACTATTTACAGTAGCCAAGACAGGGAAGCAACCTAAATGTCCGTCGGCAAATGAATAGATAAAGAAGATGGAATACTGCTCAGCCATAAAAAAGAATGAAGTAACGCAACATGGATGGACATGGAGATTATCATACTAAGTGAAGCAAGTCAGACAGAGAAAGACAAATATCATATGATATCAATACAAATGAACTTATTTATGAAACAGAAACAGACTCACAGACATAGAAAACAACCTTATGGTGACCAAAGAGGAAAGGGGATGGGGGAGGGGTAAATTAGGAGTTTGGGATGAGCAGATACAAACGACTATATATAAAATAGATAAAAAACAAGGTCCTACTGTTTAGCACAGGGAACTATATTCAACGTCCTGTAATAAACCATAATGGAAAAGAATATGAAAAAGAATATGCATATATATGTATAACTGAATCACTTTACGGTACACCAGAAACTAACACAATGTTGTAATCAACTATACTTCAATTAAAAAAAGAATAGTGAGGGGATTCCCTGGTGGCGCAGTGGTTGAGAGTCTGCCTGCCGATGCAGGGGACATGGGTTTGTGCCCCGGTCCGGGAAGATCCCACATGCCGCGGAGCGGCTGGGCCCGTGAGCCATGGCCGCTGAGCCTGCGCGTCCGGAGCCTGTGCTCCGCAACGGGAGAGGCCACAACAGTGAGAGGCCCGCGTACCGCAAAAAAAAAAAAAAAAAAAAAAAAAGAATAGTGAGAAGGAGTAACACAATCCTGGTAGTGATCAAGAGGGCACCTTGTGAGGAGTATGAAACCTGTAATTTGTCATCTAAGTTTTCTTCCAAGGCTGCCATCAATCTCCATCAGGCCCCAACTTCTCCCATACCCCCTACCAAAGTGGGAGAAATATCTCTGTTATGCTTTAAGAAATGAGTTACAATGTGCATTTGTTAACACTGAGCAGGTCTCCCTCACCGCCAAAGCACAAACCACCACAGAGACCCCAGGTGAACATGAGAAAATTGATGAAGGCTGCTCAAAGCTCATGCCTGCAGATACAGGTTGTGTATACAGACCTATCTCCTACCAACCTCGCCCCTCGGTAGCTTAAGAACTCACTGCTGTGGGGAGACCTGATCTGGCCGTGCCTCATGGTCCCTGAGGGGCAAGAGGAGAACTTGGAATTAGAAGAGGAACACTGAACAGATGTGCTGGAGACCTGATCTTTAGCATCCCTAGCCCTCTGCCCACTCCTTTTCTGTGCCAGCCTCTGTGGTCTGATCAGTGTTTACTTAAGTACAATAAAAAGTCTGAGTAAAATTAGATATGTGTTTCTTGGGTTTGTTTTTATCTTCTGAGCTGACATTTTTGGCCGTCAGTCTCTCTTTCTCTCTCTCTCTCTCTCTCTTTAAGTCTTTCATTTTCCCATGCTTAAAAACAAAGCATCTTTTTCTTATCACCATCTGTCTTGTATCTCTCTGTACTCATATCATTTTGTCTTATGTAATCTCTCATTTACTTATAGCGGCCAGCCTTTAGTAGTTCCCATCCACCTCCTACATATTTAATTCATGTGTAAACCTAGCTGCATAGAAATCATAAGACCTTTTAAACAGGTTGGTCCTCAATAATGTTTTTAATTATGTGATATTACTTTTTTTCTCCAGCTCTGAGACATCTCATATATTAGTGTTTTTCATAGATTTTGCCCTTTTATTTTCCTTTTTTATTATTTCATTTTCAGAATTTGGTACAGAAGAAATGCTACCACAAAATAAAAATGGGAAGTATCGCTGTTTTTTCCCTAGCATATAGAAGTGTTTAAATCAGGCACTGTTTCTTCCTTACTGATTGATAGAATTCATTCATGAAAACATCTGGGCCTGGATATTTAGTTTGGGGCTATTTCTAATTACAGATTTAATTTCTTTAGGACACATACCAAGATACAGATGTTCTAATATTGTTTCTTTTTCTGTAAGTTTTCGCTTATAGGTATTTGTTCAACTTATCTAAATTTTCAAAATATGTTGCCATGAAATTGTTCATAATATCACCCTATTTGCATTTTTTTAAACTGTAGAATTTAGAGTACCTTATTTTTTTGTTCCTTATATAGGTAATGTGTGCCTGCCTTATATTTTTCTTGATCAGTCTTGCTACTGGTACATCATTTTTTCAATTTTTTCATAAGAACATCTGTTACTTTGGTTGAGTCTCTCTATTGTACATTTATTTTATGTTTTATTTCTGATCTTACTTTTATTATTTCCTTCTTTCTCCTCTCTTTTGAGTTTAATTTTATTTTTTAACTTTTTAATATGGACATTTATATCATTGATTTTCAACCTTCTTTATTAATTTGTGGAAAACTATAAGTTACACTCAAAGCACAGCTTTATATATATCTCACAGTGTGATCTATGTTTTTATTATCATTTAGTTTGTTGTGACTTCTTCTTGGACCATTGTGTTACTTATAAGTGTATTGCTTAACTTCCAAAGTTGGTAGTATTCTATTTAGATTTTTCATATTGATTTCTAGCTTAATCTCACTGTGTTCCGAGAACATGCTCTGAACTATTTCAGTCTTTTGAAAATTATTAAACTTGGTTATGGTCCACCATTTAGCCCCAAAATTGCTACAGGAGCTCTCAAAAGGAATTGAATTCTGTTTTGCTAGATCCTAAACAACAAAATTAACAAATTTGATCTAATTTCTATATCCTTATTAAGTTTTTTTTGTCTGCTTGTCTTAGTTATTGAAAGGTATGTTAAATCTCCTAGTCTGAATATAGATTGATTTATTTATCTTTTAGTTCTGTCATTTTCTTTTGCTTAAAAATTTGGAAGCTATACTATTAGGTATATACAGTTAAGACAGAGTTTCCTTACAGATTGATCTTCTTATCATTATGAAATATTCCTCTTTATTGTTAGAGATGTTTTATGACCTTCTAGAATCAAGGAAACTGTCTAGTTCTTCACGTTCAGCTTTGATATCTTTGGCAGAGATTCAAGGACTCTGTGGTAACTCCCAACACTTATGTCACTCTCAAAGTGTTCTCAAAGTCCTTTCCTACTGAAAAAGATTCCATTGCACTTTTCCAGACCTTCCCATTATTAGGAACTGTGGATAGGATCCTTGTAATAAAATACTTTGTATTCAGAACCATCATATTTTCTCCCCTATTTCCTTTTCCTTTTATATGCCACTATTTTCCTTTAAAGCAGTAAAGAGGAACTATTAAAATGTAGAAACTGTTAAAATGTAGAGAGTAAATTAAATATAATTTAATAAATTAAATCTATTTAATCTATTAATCTCACAGTCCACTTTGACACTGTGGACTCAAAGTAATTTTCCTTTGAGTCCACAGTCTTGTGATGTGGCAATATATATTAATTCTATATCTGCTCCCATTTCTCTCTGACGCCTAAGACCCTGTAGCTGCAAGGGTTCTTATTCGTTAATCAGTCATCATGACCAACACACACTTAGTTCTCACTCACTTTAACCTTAGGTGGGGCTTGATTGAGGCTGCAAATAATTGTCATCACCTTCCTGTGGCAGTAACAGGCGACTTTTCCAATATATATATTTATATGTAATGGCAAGACTCAGAAAAAATATGGACTATATGATTCAAACTATAGGGACTTCCCTGGTGGTCCAGCGGTAGAGAATCCACCTTACAATGCAAGGGGCGCAGGTTTGATCCCTGGTCGGGGAACTAAGATCCCACATGCTGTGGAGCAAACCACGTGCCACAACTACCGAGCTAGCGTGCCTCAACTAGAGAGTCTGTGTGCCACAAACCACAAAGCCCACACGCTCTGGAACCCATGCCCCGCAGCTAGAGAGAGAAAATCCACATGCCACAACTAGAGAGAAGCCCGCGCACTGCAATGAAAGATCCCGCATGCCTCAACGAAGATCCCGCGTGCTGCAACTAAGACTCGATGCAGCCAAAGAAAAATAAATAAATAATAAATGAGGGGGAAATCAAAAAAAAAGATTCAAACTATAAACTTTTCTTATGAAATGGGAAATAAAGAAATTTCCATCTAAAAGTGCCTTACACTTTGATGCTAAAGGATTCAGCTAATTTGGGGGAAGTGTTTGAATTAGTATGGAGCCAGAGGGAGAGTTCCAGCCAAAATCAGGGCAGTTAAAATTTTTAATCTAATCTTATGCTGCTTGTGATATCCCGTTATTGATTTGCTGCTTAGTGATAGGAAATGCTATGACTTTTATTCTATGAAACTGTATGATTTTCTCTGTATCTTTATTGCCTGTAGTGCTCTCCTCTGCCCCCCATGGCATCAACTACATGCTTAAGACTGCTCAGTTCCCCACTTCTACTCCATTCCCCCATTCCAGACTTTAGGAAGTTATGTTCAACTGACTCAAGACATCATTACCTTTCTCCTAGAACTTGAAACTGAAGATGCTTTGAACAGAACTGCTCTATGCTCATAAACATATACTTTCCTCCATATGACTGAAACACCCATACTCTAATCTGAAGAAATGAATTTTCCTTTATTACATGCACCAGCAGTTTATGATCACTTTCTAATTATTACCATACGAGACTAATAGTTCCATCTCAGAAGTAACTACTGACAGAAACATTTCTGTATCTGTTTTGTTTCAAGCTCACCATCTTCTCAGGCTATGGTACCTGCTTCTGATCTGGTCACCCTGCTAAACTCCCTTTTCTTGTCCATTTACCTTATCAACAAGCCGGAGTAATTTTCCTAAATAAACCTGTTCATGTCACTTTTTTGCTTAAAGTCACCCACTGACTCTTGGCTGCAAAAATATAGTTTAAAATCCTTACCAAGAACAACTTCTTCATAATCTGGGTCCTTCTTACAATCCTGGCCCTGTTACTAACTGCTCATCACCACTCCTACCATACACCTTTTTGCAGCCATCTGTTTATATTCCTTATCTCCCTTATAGAGAGGAGATGCCCAGGCATAGGGTAAGCCCTCAGTATAGATGGAATGCATGAGAAGAAAGATGCATGACAAGACGGGTCAATTTTTATTTGAATGACTCTCACTAAATTATGTCTGTCGGTGTTAACCCAAACCACAATGGCTTCTTTGTTTACATCCCATGGTAGTCCATGCAAAAAGATGGTAATCTCGGGCTTCCCTGGTGGCGCAGCGGTTGAGAGTCCGCCTGCCGACTTAAGGGACACGGGTTCGTGCCCCGGTCCGGGAAGATCCCACAGGCCGCGGAGCTGCTGGGCCGGTGAGCCATGGCCGCTGAGCCTGCGCGTCCGGAGCCTGTGCTCCGCAACGGGAGAGGCCACAACAGTGAGAGGCCCCCGTACCCCAAAAAAAAAAAAAAAAAGATGGTAATCTCTTTCTGCTTTCAGCCATCTATATTCAGTAGAGCTACTTAATAACTTAAAACTGTAGCTATGGACTAGAGTGGAAAGAACATTGGCTCAGGAGTCTGGAGATGCTAGTTCTAGTCCTGTGAATTTAAGCAAATCACCTAATGTCTCAGTGGCTCATTTTCTTCTAGGTCTTTCTCAGGTCTTTTCAGCTTTACAATTCTATGGATTTAGACTGAGCTTCAGATCACCTGTGTTTGTATTAGGTCCATTCTGTTTTTCTGCACTCTGATTGGATTCTTCCCTTTCCTGGTCCTGCCTCGTTTCACTTTTGTCATTTTAAACTCTGGTATCACAAACATAAAAGGGACTCTTATTTTGGGATGTCCTTTATTTTCCATACCAATTAAATGTCTTGTAATCGCTATCATTTCTGCAGAGCAAGTGATTATGTAAAATCATGCATCTTTGATTTGTCTCTACAGATAAGTATATCATGATTCTAATGAAATCAGTTAGAATGCATGAGCGATTGTGTGTCTAACTTCTTCAGCCTCAGAGCTGTATCACTCGCAGGCACAATATTATTGGCTCATTTGTCTGACATCACATGATATAAAGTTACTATACAAACTTACATTTCTAGTGCTACCTATCCCGGATGATGAACCGCTTGATAGATGAAAGTTCTAGGGCACCAAATTTAGGATAAAACTGTTTATCCGGGGTATATATTTTTCAAAAACCAAATCATTAACTCGAAAATAAAAGAGGAGGTCTTAAGTCGAAATAATTGCTTAAGATTTTATCTGATCTGAAGAGTCTTGTCTTTAATGTAAATAACAGACTCTGGCTGGCCCTGGAGTGAGAACAGGAACACGATCAGCATTGACAACACATGCCATGGCCAGTGTCTGAGGTTCCCATCCTCTGTGTGGTGTTCAGTTCAGCAAATTCCAGAGGATTTTGCACCCCATTGACTGTACTAGTGACGAGATCTGATGTCTGTCAGCAGACAGGAAAGTCAACAGCCTGTTGTGTGCATGTGTTGGACTCACTGTTCTGGTTTTTGTAGAGTGTATTGGCTGGTTTGCTTCAGTGATCACTTTACAGTCTGCTCCACACTGAGTTTGGAAAGAAAAAAACGCGTGAAACATTTTCCTTGTACTTCAGTATGTCTTCAACGATACTTGAGAGAAGCGGTCCTTCCTCTTATAGAAGGACCCATTTTATAGACAAGGAATTAAAGGCTAGAGGGATTAAGTGACATGCTCAAGGTCACATATCAAGTTAGGGAATTTGTTAGGTATATGAATTTAGTTTCTCCTAACTCAGAGTCCAGGCTTTCCCCTTGTCTCTGCTCATTTTCCAGTTAAGGCTAGAGCTGTATTTAATTCATATGTATGATTAAACTGTCACTACAAAGAGGCTTTACTTTTCCATACCCATGAGTGGATGTTAGCTGGTCAAAGACGGAGCATTTCTCTGGAGGTTATATGTCTCTTTAATACGCACAGGGGAAGGTTCAAGGGCTCGTCCTCTTATATTTTGGGCGTCCCTCCAAAACAAGAAACGTGGTTGCACAGTGGCCCAAATTCAGCTGACATCCTGCACAGAAGTCTTTCTCAAATTTGGCTGGGTTTTGGAATCACCAAGGGTTATATGATTATGTATTTATTCATCTATTATGTTTTTATTTATTTACATGTTCATATAGATTCTCAAGTGTAATGACAGAGCAGCAGAATTGAAATCTCTGTTGGCAAGATCAGGGAATCTGTATTGGTTTAATGTTCTGAGGTAATTCGGACTTGCAGTCAGTTTTTGGACTCACAGCTTTTGTGGAAGGAGGACTCAGCTGTTTGTGGTTTTCTGCTGTAGCATAAGCCTTTGTAACACTACGCGCTACAACTGGAAATGTTTAGGTCGTGTAACATCTTTCAATAAAGTTTGGAAAGTTTGCTCCACATTGACAAGTCCATGCTTTCCTGCTCTTTTCATAAGGTATTATTTTCTCCATAATATGCAGCTAAACAGCCATCAGGAATGGACAAGTGTATTTTAGGACTGCATTATGCCTGGGAAGTGTAGAACATCTCTTTTTCTCTACTGGTCTTCTTGCCCTAACCTAAGGGGCAGTGACATCACTTGGAACAGTTGTAACATTTTAAACGTGTGTGTAGAAAGTAATTTCAAACTTTGAAATACCACACTGAAATTCTGGGGGAACAAAGCTTTAGATTATCATCTATAAAAATTGTCTGTATGGATTATTCATGATAATTCCTACATTTCATCAAAGTGTCAAGCTCCAAGTTAAAATTATGGTTTTCAAAGCAGAAGGAGGGAAGGAGTGATTAAGCTGATGTGTTCATTATTTATAAAAGGAGTGACTGTGGGGAAATGTTGACATTTAGGTAAATAGCTTAAAATTGCTCACTGTAAATTAGTAACCTCTAAGTATACTTGCCTTTTTATTGTTAGACTTTTTGACTTAAAAATCCGAAATTGACTTAATCATTCAACTGCTTTCCTGTATGAGAAAACCAGTCTCATAGCAGTGATTCTGAAGAAGAAACATAAAATCAAAAAAGAAAGGAAACATCACTTTTGAGGGTGTAGAGTATCAAGGCGCTACTATTTCTTGTGATAATTAATGGTAAGAAATTTGGAATCCAATAAGGAAAAAAAAGTTATCTTACACGTTCACTGAGCATCAGAGAGCTAGTCATACTTCACTGGCATTTTAGATACCAGCTACCTAGAAATATTAGGCGGTCCCCAAGAATTGCCTAATTTTTCCTCTCAAAGTTTGTGAACTATGAGACTTTTTATTCTACTGGCAAATAGACAATTTTTTCTCATTTCCTTGCCCCAATTTCTTATTCATTTACATTCATCGTATACTGCTGTGCTGAATATAGTTATACCTTGAAACATGATAGTATTATGCAAGGAGACAGAGTGAACGTGTAGGTAACAGTTATTTGGTGAAAACCTACGCTGTTGTCTCTGGGGAAGATTCTGTAATCCAATTTAGTTACTTTTTTCGGTGGCATCCAGCTACTGCAGCCAAGCGATCCTTTCTTGTTTTTACAGTGCTCTAGGTCGTTTTCATCTTCAGTGCTTTATTTCAAAGTTTCATTCATTCCTTAATCTGAGATTCTCAACTTTGCCTAACACATAAAGCCGTACGGAGAATTTATCTTTTTAAAAAAGCACTTTCCAGAATGGATAGTTAATGACAGACATAATTTTGTTGTATATACGTAATTTGTTTAGCACAAACTGATGTAACTCAATGAAAAAAAACCACCCTCAGATGACTGGGGGCTTTGTGTAGGTACACCCTCTGGTCAGAAGTAGATCATGATGGTTAAGAGGTGGTCTTGAGACTCAGACTGCTGGGGTTCAAATCCCATCTCAATTGGTGAGTTACTTTGTTTCCATTTCCTCATCTATAACATTGGGAGGATGATAATAATAAAATTAATCTTGGAGGGCTGTTGTAAGAATTAAATTATGTGACATGTGAAGTCCTTCAAATACAGCAAGCTTTCACTTATTTTGCTTTACATATGTTTTGCAGTATTTGGAAATGGGCATCCAATATTTTAAAGTCCAGGAGACAACCTTATCAACAACTTTTGAAGTTTGATAAAAGGAAAACAGCTCTTTGGTTCTTTATCATTTTATTCTCCTCACAGAGAACACAAACCAACAACTAGTCAGAAAGAACTCTTTA
Organism: Neophocaena asiaeorientalis asiaeorientalis; assembly: GCF_003031525.2. NCBI lineage: Eukaryota > Metazoa > Chordata > Mammalia > Artiodactyla > Phocoenidae > Neophocaena > Neophocaena asiaeorientalis. The sequence continues at coordinate 1,852,361 of NW_020175410.1, forward strand.
CAAAAAAAGAAAAGAAAAAAAAAGATTAAAATCACCACCACCACAAAGACAGATTTGTTATCTTTCTCCCAATTTTTTGAAAAGAATCCACTTTGAAAGAGAAAGTTGTAGATAAAATAACATACTTTATGCCCATAGAAAGACAAAACAGCAATATCCTTTATCCATGTCCTGCCCTCCATGGAGCTTCCTGTCAAATAAACACACATTGGGGCATGAAGAAGCCTTCCATGGAAAGGATATCTTCAGAGCCTGAATTTTTCATGAATGTTATAGTTCACTACTTTCAGTAAAATGTCAAGAGTGATACAATCCATCTGTGGATTAATGTACCCTCACAGAAATCTTTGTAATGTGAGATCCTGTTTTGGAAAACTGTTACCTTGGTTTCCACAATTCCTTCTTAATATCCTCTGCTTATTCAAACAGCAACGATTCTTGGTAATTGAGGTCATCTTCTAGTCCTTCAGGATAAAGGCAAAACAGAAGTGAACTGAGATTTCTACTTTGAAATGTATTCCCACTTTGTACATATTTATATCAATAAGCTTCCTCTTAAAGTGACACTTCTATCACTTGCCTAGAAGTTTTGCCTCAGTTCAATTTGAACCAGACTCAGCATTTCACTTGCTTTGATTATTAAACTCCAGTGCATCGCTGATGCTCCGTTAAGTGATGATTTGGAAGTATCTCTACCTCAGGATTTGAAAACGAGGGCTCACAGAAATGAATTTTTTATCTGTCTTTTTTAGATCTGATGTGGAAAATACAACCATTTACATTTACAGCTCAGTTAAATCCTCTTTAAGTCCTGCATCTCAAATCATTTTCCTTCTTTATTTTTTCACCTACAGTCATGTCTAGCTGAGTTACAACATTACAAATTCTAAATAAGGAGGAAAAGCATCATTTGATTTACATTCAATACACTTAAATTCTTTCTTAGTAAGTATAATTGTAGATTTACAGATTCTTGATATTTTCCTCTGAGGAAAATTAGGTTTGGCTATGCTAAAGAAATAAATGACAAACGTATGAGAGTTCAGTTTACAGTGTGGAAGCGTGTTGCAAGCTACTAAAATTCAGTACATCTTTCAAAAACTTTTCATCAAAAATTATGGGCACAGGCATTTTGAATGACTAAATCATTCAGAATCAGGCTCATCTTTATTGTTAAAATTCTTTTTTGGGGTACTTTATTTTTTATTGAAGTGTAATTGATGTACAATGTTGTGTTAGTTTCAGGTGTACAGCAAAGTGATTCAGTCACTTCTTTTTCAGATTCTTTTCCCTTATAGGTTACTACAAAATATTGAGTATACACTCCCTGTGCTTTGAAGTCGGTCCTTGTTGGTTATCTATTTTATATACAGTAGTGTGTATATGTTAATCCCAAACTCCTAATCTATCCCTATGCCCCTTTCCCCTTTGGTAACCATGAATTTGTTTTCTATGTCTGTGAGTCTATTTCTGTTTTGTATGTAAGTTCATTTGTATCATTTTTTTAAATACGAAATTCTTTGTTTGAATGCTCCAATCTCTGGGCAGCCGAGTCACTCTGCTAATCAGTCTATACTTACATGACTTCCAAAAGTGCAAACCGATCTGCTGCTTTTCCTCCTCAGAGATTTGCTGTCCCATTTGTTTTTAAGCTTTTTGAAAGAAAAAAAAAATTTTGGCTTTACATAAGAGCTGTGCCGTGTGGAAGTTTTGGAAATTTTAAATTGCAGTCAAGATCCTCACTTCCAGGTGAAACATTATCTGGTCATCTTGTCATTAGTGCTGACAGCTTTGGCTGGGGTCGAAGTTAAGAAAAATGCTGGAATGAACCTGGAAACAGTCATATGTTCCTCATCCATCACCTCATTAATCACCAAGTTAACATTGTCTCTGAAACAATGCTGCTTTAGTGTGGGGTAATCCTCATTTATAGTTAAGCTACTAAACAATATTCAAGCGTAAAGATTCTCCTCCATGCCCTGCCCAGTATGGCTGAGACATGACAGTCATGACATTATTCATTGATAATTAAAGCAGAAAGAAGGATCCTGGGCCATGGTCTCATTCTTATACAGAATAGACTATGCTCATAAGAGGTTTCATGTAGACCTATAATTATTATCTCATTTTTGGGGGTACTATTAGTATCATAGTTTATGGCTAGAAATACAGTGAAGTCAGAAAATATTAAATTTAAAGTCCTGTACTTCAGTGGGTTACCTCTGTTCACAAATGTCTGTGGTATTTAATATCTCATCTCCAGCTTGCAAAGTTGTGCGATCATACCAGCATGCAACATCAATACAAAGAATTATAGAGGAAATAAGGAAATGATAATGATGACAATTGGGTATGATTCTGATTTACGTGCACGCTAGTCTAGAGGTATAAATAAACCACTTAGGGAAACGTGTTCGTCTGAATGTGTTGGAGTTGCAATAGATCACTAAATCCAGAGGGCAAATATATCGCCACAAGTGCTTAATTTTTACTTAGAGACAGCTGTTTGTCCTGGAAGGATCTGGTTATTCTTTTAAAAAATATACAATTTAGGTCTAAGATTATGAATATGTTTAGTTATTCATAAAAATATATACATGCCATATATAATAAAAAGAAATGTGTTACCTATTCACACTCCCAAAAGAAAAGGGTACATTTGAAGTAAGTATTTGTATATATGGGTATTCTAAAAAGCTCTGTAAGTATATATATTATTAAATGTTTATGTTCCTGTAGTTTGCTGTCCTTGAGAATTAAAATAAAAATAATAACAATTAAAAAATAGTGCAGGGAGCTTAGCTCGGTGCTCTGTGGTGACCTACATGGGTGGGATGAGGGGGGTGGGAGGGAGGTCCAAGACGGAGGGGATATATGTACACATATAGCTAATTCACTTCACTGTACAGCAGAAACTAACACAACATTGTAAAGCAACTATACCCCACTAAAAAAAAAAGGAAAGAAAAAAATAGCAAAGTTTTTAAGGGATCTAAGGTTACTTAAAGTTTAGTTTTTGTATTACGTAGGTTAGAGAGGAGCAGTTTCACTTAGGTCACATAAGAGTATTCTAAAGTTTTCCCATATTTTAATATAATAAGACTCCAAATTGAGATTTAATTTGTGAAAGTCAATCTATTAAGAGGCTAATTATGGATACCTGAAGTTGTAATATTATAGAAACAGATTGAGTCTATTATTTCCTACTGTTGGAAGATGTATAAGCCCCTGTAATAGATACAGTTTTTTAAATGTGAAAAAACTGAAGTCATGGTAATACAATATGACTATTTTGACTATTAATGTTATATTTACTTTCAGATTTCTTGCTATATACTTCTTAGAGCTGTGCCATATAGTTTCCAACACTCTACCAAACTCTTCCTACAAAAGTTGAAAGTAATCTCCTAATGATTCAATTACATGGCATATATCCAGACCTTATTTTATTGGATCTCTTTCCATACGACTCCATCTTTCTATTTCAGACCTCTTCCAAGTCTCCTACAACTTTATTACCCTTTCTAGTCATTCACCGTTCTTTTTTTTTTTTTAATGGAGACCTTAAAAATTGTTTCCATTAGGTTTTTGTTGTTTGGTCCATTTACCATTAAGACAGCTATTCCTGAATGAGATCATCCATTCTTTTGGTTTTCTCTAGATGCCTTTACAAGTGTGTTGAGCATTATAACACCTGACCCCTCTCTACTGAGATCTAGATTTCTCTTATCAACTGTATCTCCTAGACATTTCTTCTTGGCTATCCTCTAGCCCCTTCAAAATTAATGTGTGTTAAGATGAAACCTTATTCCATACAGGCTCTCCTCATGTATTTGATATCCCTATTGGCTATGTTGCCATCTCAAAGGCATCTCACAGGTTAAGGTGTTGCCTCTTTTCTCTAATTCTCTTTCACATTCAGCCAGTCGCAAAATTCTGTCAATTGACTACAAGAGCTTCTTGAGTCTGCCCATCCCTTTTCATTCTTATGGTCCTAGCTCAGACTCTGTTTCTTGCCGTAAGGCACAAGGAGCTCAGCTGACCAACCGAGGTTATACAGCCGGTAACTGCCTCAGCAGGTGGCCGAACTGCAGTGAGTCTCTCTGACTGCTTGTTCTTTAGTCAGATATCGAATGGTACAATCCATCCATTCATTTTGTTAAAATTGGTTTTGTAGATGTTGTAGTTGTTGTTGCTCTTACATGGGCTTTTACTTGATTAAAAATCTGTGTTAGACATTATGGATAAAATATTAACTGACTTTCCTCAGTTATCATACATGAAGATACTGTGATATTACTGTATTATTTCATCAGAAGTTCCATCTCCATAGCTTTTGACAAGAGGAATAAGCTATATATTTATATATGAGATTTTCAAAATAGTCTTCAAATAGACAAAGTAAAAGTCATAAGATATTAAAATAGCTTATAAAAGGGGAGTTCTAAAAGTTCTCATTTCCAAAATAAGATACATATTTTTTCAAAGATTAATTGAGTTTACACCTCTGAGACACCATCTTACCAAGTGTAGAAAAAAAAAAATCACACACATACACATATGCACATATGCTTGTATACAAATTACATATACATGTAATTTGTGTACATAAATACATATACACTTGTATGTATACATAAACATTTAATGCATATGTGTAATTATTACATGTATTTAGTACCCATACATATATGTATTATGCATGTACATATAATTATACAATTGAGAGGACTACACATTTCTACTACAGTGAAGTTGTTAAGCAGTATAGGAAATTCCAAACATGAATGATCTTGCCTTTGAATGTTCAGAAAAAATAATTCTTGTATTATATGAAAATATATCCTTGGCATAATCATCTTGGTACCAAGGTCTGGTACTGTTACAATTCAGGACAAAGATAAAAACAAAAATAAAGCAATCTTTTCATTGTGTGTGTTGCCACTTGTAAGAATATTACAATGGATATATCAGTTGTAATAGTATTGTTGCCATCACTATTTTGGATTAGTGATTTAGAGCCAACATTTAAATTCACTACCTTCTTGATGGGTTATCCCAGAAACAGATGAGAATTTAATGAATCGCCCACCTATTTGGTCAGGAGGCGGGAGGAGAGCTGTTAGATCTGTTAGAACATCTTGTTAAGTGAGGCCAAGGAAGAGTTACAAATGAAAAACAGACTATTAGATTTGCTGGGGTCAAAGGAGAAGTTGAGTTTGTGTGAGAGGTGACGGGGGCCTCACAGGGGTCAGGGGTGGGACAAATCCTTCACCCGCACCTCAGGATCATACTATAGTGAACAGTGAGCATCTTCCTAAAACATGAACTATAAAATCTCCCTTCTAAAAGGATTAAAGGTCTTCATCTTTAATTATATTTCCTTAAAATTATAGAATTATGAATACGGCTTAGTGAATTCAAATATAGATTTATTTAACAAATCCCATAACTGCCTCAGAAATAATATCCAAAAACTACAGACACCTGTTATTTAATATGGTGCAAATACCCTGTGTAAAATTCTGGATTTTCTATTTGCCTGGAAGAGCCATTATAGACGCAGTGTTGGGGTGTAAATATTTTCAGGAATCCTATTATTAAATTTCCATGCACTGTTGTGAAGTTTTATTCCTTTTGTATACATTTAAATGCTTTTAATTCTGGTTTTGGGGTTTTTTTTTTTTTTTTTTTTTTTTTTGCGATACGCGGGCCTCTCACTGCTGTGACCTCTCCCGTTGCGGAGCGGAGGCTCAGCGG